>NW_019384683.1:205868-216838 GCF_000671375.1 Centruroides sculpturatus
TAGAGTGAGCTTTTGCAATTCGGGGATTCCCCTTGTATTACTTTTCAATAAAATAAACTGAATTAAGTTTGAATACAAGTTTATTTTAAGATTTTATATGAATTTCTTTCAGACATTCGAAGTAATTTATTAAGCAGCCTATTTCTTTTAATTTCTGCAAACTTTTTTATGCGGTTTTAAGTTAATTTTAACTCGTTGTTTTGGTTTTATGCGATTTTAGAAAATTACGGAAAGTATCCCTACTTTTTGAAGGCAAGTACAGTCTTTTTTTATGCGAATTTTTTATATGCGCTTTTATGTAGAACGTATCCACCGCATAAAACGAGACCTTACAGTATTTGGAATTTTTATTTAAAGGATTTTTATATCACTAAAAGATTTTTAATGATTTTTTATAATTTTTATTGAAAGCAATCTTAGCATTATTCATTAGATAAGCAGTATATAGTTAACTCTTGATTTTTTAAATAAATGATTGGCAAGATCTTTTGGATAAGTGAGAATGATTTTGGTTTTTGACTGTAGAACCGATTGAAAGATGAGTTGTAGAGGTAACTCTGCTAATTTATAATATTTTTTAATAATTTTAAATTTGAACTGACTAAAACTTTGATCTAAATAAATGCAAATACATCAAAACTTGAATTTCTTTAATTTCAACTATACAAGTTGTGAAGTAAAATGAAATTCTTAAAAATATATGAACATCTCTCATGATAGATAAGAATATTTTCATATACAGTATCATCTTGGTAATCTGACATATGTAGGACCAGAACAGCATCAGACTAAGGAGATTGTCAGATTATTGGAAATAAGGTGAATTCAGTTTTGATATATGCTTCTTGTCCTTAATTACTTATATTATACTTGTATCCACTGTGGACATTCTTGTGAACTAGGACTTGTTATACTGAGGGAAGAGAAAAACACAATTTCCAATTAAAATATATTTATTTTAACATAGTCTTGCATTACAAGATTACGTCCAAAGTGGATACAAGAATAATATAAGGTGAATTCAATTGTTTAATCATTAAGAAAGAAAACATTTGTTTATTTGCATATTAGTATATTGTATTAATCAAAAATATTTATAGATCATATGTTACTGTTGTTTAGAGTTCTGAAATTAATTGTTGATCCTTTAAAATAAATTTCAGTTGTCTTTTTGCCATTTTGTCATTCAAGCTGCTGCTGTTGTTGATAATTGGTGTTGGTGGATTCACAATAAATTTAGTGGAAATTGAAACAACCATGAAAAATTGACGTCATGTTTAATGGGAAATGGAGTTTGAAGTAGTAGGAATTATCAGCAGTTATAGTAATAATTGAGAGTTGACTAATGTCAAATTACTGAATGTGTAGAACTAACAAATGTATGGATTACCAAGATTGTACTGCATTGCTTTAGTTAAACTAAAATTTATTTTAGAATGTTTCATCACTTATCAGTATTAATAAAATTGAAAATGTTTTAAACTAAAACTTAATTTTTAAATGAACTTTTTTTTGTATATTTGTGATTTCTTATAGGATTTTCATAGAGGTAAGTTTCTTCTTTCTTTTTATGCTTAATAGCAAATAACTCTACCATGTTTATAATAAACAGCTTTATTATATGAAATATGGAAGATTTTATTACACTAGTTATTTTATTAATTTTTTAAAAAGCTATAAAATATACCAGTTAATTGAAATATGAACAATTTATATCTCAACAGATTTTTTTTGTTTGTTTTTAATTTTTGTTTATTATTAATATTTTCATTGTATACACAGTAGAATTCATTTATTATAATTACAGATATTGTTATCAATTATTTAATGTTATCAGACTAAGCAAATAATATTCTCTCAAAAATAATCAGCTTAATAATAAAGCAGAATTCTTAAAACATAGAAATTAAATAGACTATAAAACATTGCTTATTGTAATGACAATTTCAATTACAGTCCACCCATTAATTACATGTGTACAGTTTTTCAGCCATTTTTGATCTCCTCCCTCTTCTATGTACAATGATGTACTTCTGTTAAACTCTCTCCCCTTTAATTATGTGTACATAGTTCATGATCTCCTGACAGTCAAGAAATAACTAAAAAATTCTGCAAATATTTACTAATACTTTATCCACAATGCATAATACTTTGGACTGTGGGAGAAATGGATTGTCAGGATCAACCTCAATTTCCCAACTGAGAGAAGCAGTGATGGATGGCCATTAAAAAACAGAATGAAGTGTCGACTCAATAACCTTTGCTAGCCATTTGTTGCAGGAAACCACAATTGTGTGTTTTGTTTCATCAAGTTATGTAAGATAATATGTCAAGACAAGTCATCAATGTTTAACTTGACAAAAATGCATCATCCTATTTAGTAATTTAATTTTTAAAATCAGTCCAACAGATGATAACTACCAATTGATCACCATAACAGAGATGACATGTCAGAAATAATGAAAAGTATGGAGAAATACAGTATGTAGTAATTACTAAACTATGGAAAAATAGATTACATAAAATTAGCATAATTTATTTCAGAAATCCACAAGAAGTCAAATATCAAAGTTGGACTTTCCTTCATATCAGCAAGAAAAACATATAACATACAAATCTAGGAGTTACTGATTCCAATATAATGTTTTCTTATTCATTTAGAGATGTCTTATTTCTTTTGGCCAAATAGTTATATTTGTTACTAGATTAGCAAAATGGACTTTAATTATATTCCTTCACATCAGATGATTATAAAATTTATAATCATCTAATGTGAAGGAAAAAATATCGAAATAATCATAGCATTTTAGGTTTTGCATTTAATGTAAAACCTAAATACTATGGTTATTATGATTTTTTTTCCTCACATTAGATAATTTGGATTATATACTGTATTTGGACAATCTTTAATAATTAAATTTTATGCCTCATCTATTTTGTGAAACCTTTATTTTCAAATCAGTTGAACAAATCATTTATTATTTGATATTTGTATGAAATTTGAATATAATTAAATAGTCACATTATGATAATGATTTATAAAAATTGTCATACTTGAAAGTGAAGTCTTATGTCAAATATTTCATTGTGTACTTGTTTAATTTCAGACAAACATTCAATTTTTAGCGGAAATGGCAATATCATTAACAATTACAACCATAATTTTTGTTGTACCAATGTTTTATATTTTTCTTTCCAAATATGAAATGAAAGATAAGTTAGTTCAACTTTATCTCACTTTGTTCAGGTACATTCATTGTGATTTTTAAGCTCGTTGTAATTGTTTTGTTCGTAAAGAAATTTTGTAAAAACTAATAATTTTAATTTTAACATTATTTTTAATAATTTTTATATCAAGACAGAATAATTCTCTTTGAAAAATTTTTTAGGATTGTAACCCTGGAAATAATTATATTAGGAATGGTTGTATACTTTNATAAAAAAAAACTATATTATATACAAATAAAAACCCAGCGAATCAGGTCCTTGCAGCTAGTAATGAATAATTCCAATGACCCATATGCATACAAAATGATGGCATTTAGAGCCCTAACTAAACAGGTATGCACATATTACTGAAACATCCTAAACACACTAAGACAATTAAAATATATTTAGAATATAGTACACACTTGCTAATCTGACTCTTGATAATACATCATCTCAATTATCTGGCCTCTGGCTTTCATGTAAATGAAGTGTGTCACATGGATGGTCATCCAGTGTGATGCCACTTACCAACGTTTAGAAGTGTGGAAAGTGGTTGATGGTTGACTTGGTTTGGTAATTGTCAGTTATGGCTTCAAAAAGAAAACATGTTATGTTAGAACTCACACAGAAATTAGAAATACAGTATTATAGAAGTTAAAGCAAGGTTGTTTCCAAAAGTCCATTGCTATTGAGTACAATGTTGGATGTGCCACTGTTTATAATATAAAAATGAAAGAAAATCAACTTCAACAGTATGCCAGCCAAATGGACACTGAGTTGAGAAAATGAAAAGTTATTCAAAAGGGTAAGAATGATAAACTTGATGCTGCTGTTTGCAAATGTTTCATACAGCATTCACTAAAGGACTAACTATCAGTAGCCTGATAATCAAAGAAAAAGGAGGTGCATTTAACACAGAGAACTTGGCAGCAGTAAACTGTTTACATCAAGCAAGAGCTGGCTATCAAACTGGAAGAAAAGATGTGTGGCAGTTGACAGTCACTGGGGAAAGTTGGTCAGCAAATGAAAAAGATGCAAATGAGCTTAAAAGGAAATTGGAGAACATAATAAAGGAAGAAAAATTAATGCCTGTTGCAGTGTACAATGCTGATGAGATTGGTTTCGCTTTCAGAATGCTTCCTTCAAAAACCCTTGTCAATAATGAAAAGGAAGTTCTTGGGTATCTACACTAATATTATAAAGAGGTAAAGTTTGTAAGTTTGGATGTAGGAGGTAATCTCCGAAACTACTCATCCAATTTCAAAAATTCACCAATATTTCGAATGGACCTTCAGGGTGGACATAGTCTGTATATTATTCTGTTAAACTTCATATAAATTAAAAGATATCATCTAGGTAAGCGTTACATTTTTCATGTCAGTGGGTGGCAAGGGGCAAGATGCCTATGTATACAAGATAGGTAATCGCACGGTGCAGTCGCATGGTTGGCAAGATATGCAGTGCACGTGTCCGAACTTGTACAAAATAAAATTAAAATATATACAAAAAAAATATAAAAAATACAAAAAACACTTTAAAAAATTTTCCCCGACTTTCATGTACATGTTAAAAAAATTAACAATGAAAATTTATGTGATTTTTGAATAAAAATACAGTAGAGCGTCGATTATCCAAAACGTCAATTATCGGAAAGAATTCCAGTCTGCAAATTTAAATTTTCGCCAGTGCTGTGGCGCTGCAATCTTTGACTATGTCTTGGGCTACTCAAATATTTTACGTTTTTGATACTAAATTAACTTCTGAACTATAATTTTTTATTGTTTTTATATTTTTCAATATATTTATTTTGTTTGTACAAAATAAAAAAATAATTTTTAACGATACAATAGTCTTCGTTAGGCTTAACATCGACGAAAATTCAACGCNAATGTAAAACCTAAATACTATGGTTATTATGATTTTTTTTCCTCACATTAGATAATTTGGATTATATACTGTATTTGGACAATCTTTAATAATTAAATTTTATGCCTCATCTATTTTGTGAAACCTTTATTTTCAAATCAGTTGAACAAATCATTTATTATTTGATATTTGTATGAAATTTGAATATAATTAAATAGTCACATTATGATAATGATTTATAAAAATTGTCATACTTGAAAGTGAAGTCTTATGTCAAATATTTCATTGTGTACTTGTTTAATTTCAGACAAACATTCAATTTTTAGCGGAAATGGCAATATCATTAACAATTACAACCATAATTTTTGTTGTACCAATGTTTTATATTTTTCTTTCCAAATATGAAATGAAAGATAAGTTAGTTCAACTTTATCTCACTTTGTTCAGGTACATTCATTGTGATTTTTAAGCTCGTTGTAATTGTTTTGTTCGTAAAGAAATTTTGTAAAAACTAATAATTTTAATTTTAACATTATTTTTAATAATTTTTATATCAAGACAGAATAATTCTCTTTGAAAAATTTTTTAGGATTGTAACCCTGGAAATAATTATATTAGGAATGGTTGTATACTTTTGGTTTTTCTCATCTAATAAGAATGATAATCCTTTTGTAAGTATTTTCATATATAGTATACATTTCACTTTTTTTAAAAAGTATTTAATAATATGGTTTTTCCTTTTGTTGTTTCTGTTTAGTGCTGGGAGACAATGCTAGGTCAAGAAATTGTTCGACTTTTGATAGTTGATTTCGCATTTATTCTGATATTCCAAGTTCTCATTGGAGAAGTATTTAGACATTTTTTACATAAACATTTCCCTAAATTAGTTTCAAATTTAGAATTTCCTATTGCTTGGAATACTCTCAGTTTGATATATACCCAAACTCTAACTTGGTAAGTTAATAAAGTGAATATTTTTCATTTAAATAATTTTATTATTTTAAATCAAATTTAGAATATGTAAGTTTTAATATTNGACAAAAATTCAACGCGAAGCGACACGCAACGGAGAAAATTTCAATATGGGATAAATTAATATATTTTTTTGTATAAAATCGGTTATCCGAAATATTGATTTTCCGAACAACCCCAGTCCCCAATTGATTCGGATAATCAATTCTCTACTGTATGTGAGATCCGAACTTAGTGAAATAAATTGTTTAAATATTTTTTGTTGAGAGGGAAAAAGTTTAGAGAAATAAACACCAAAAATGACATTTAAAAAGATAATTAAATTGTTTTCCCACGGACTTAGTTCCTGGTTAAAGATGATACATCGAATGTGTCACCCGGAATGTACAAAGAGGACAAAAACAAACAACTATTGGTCAGTGGTGGAACCCAGTCCTAATAAGGCAGTGAAAAAAACCCAACGATACCCCCTTTATAAAAAGGAGGGTTGATGCAAAAAAGACAGTCTCCGGAGTTTGGTGTGAACTGTGGATTTACGTGAACGGATTAGCCGCTACCCAGAACTATTCTAATTGCCGCCGTTCAGGAGAATCACCGCCTAAAGAAGTATCAATGTTCAAAAGAATTTTGTGCCACATAGAAACCAAATATCAACGTTCGAAAGAACTTTGTGCCACATAGAGACTTGAGGACGAAACGACTATTCGACAACTTATATCAAGATATTTATCCTCGTGCGAAATACATGTGAACTCTCTCTCATTAATACGGGTTATTGGGAAAGAAATAGCTGTGTTAACTGAAATTGAATATGATTTGTATATAGCTTAAATAGAACAATAAACGGGTATTATGTATATAAAGCAAATCTATAGAGTGTAATTCCTCTGATTCTCTCCTTCTGCCTCCATCCCCGAACCAAAAATCCGCACACGCAACTGTTCGCGTAAGGAAAATTAATGGCCAATCTGGTTTCTGTGTCTGTCCTTAAGACACAGTGGTGTTGTCCTGACAGGGCGCCAAAGAGGTGCCGACCCTGTGGTCACATGTACTTACTTTGGGATAGTGATAAAAATTTGTATATTTATTTTTTACTGATACTGTTATAGTCACAAACTGAATTCCATGTGGGCAAAACCACAGGCACAGCTAGTAAACAATAAAAAAAAATGCATCACTCTGGTTGCATGTTGTAACAATGATAGGAGTCATAAACTTTTTCTTCTGGTGATTGGAAAAGCCCAATAGCCACAATGTTTTCAGCACAGCAGGACAATTACACTACCAGTAGATTGTTGTGTTCAAAAGAAAGCATGGATGGACTCAGAAATTTTTTCTCTCTGATTCCGTGATAAATTCATACCAGCTGTGAAGGAAGAACTGAAGAAAAGAAACTGTAAAAGAAACAATTATCTTCTCATGCCAAATAATTCTTACCAGATAAAAATTAAGACTACTGTTTTCTATTATATTAACATTCTAAAATTTGTTTCTTTTCCCCTGAAGATGACATCTATAAATGTCAAAAGTATGTGTGTGGTTTTTTTGGTGTTTTTGTATTTTAATTATTAAAGTTTATTAATGCAAATAGATAGGAGTCTTAATTTTTATCTGGTAAGAAAAAGAAACTTCCATTAAAAGCCATCATCCTAATTGATAACACTCACAGTCAGCCCTCTGACTTGTCTCTGAAATCAGGTGATATACAAGCTGTCTAACAAAAGCTTCTCCCACCAAATATGACAACCTATAGATCAGGGAATTTTGGAATCAATTAAGTGTCACTATTGACATGCAATACTTACCTCCCTATCGGATGAGTGTGTAAACGATTCTACTAAAGCTATGGAAGCACTCAATATGCATGATGTTATCCAAAGAACAGAAGCATGGGACATTGTGAAGAGTACTACAATAGTGAAGTGTTTGGAAAAAAGCATGGTCTTTTATTGACACTGTGTTGAGTCTGCACCAAGTGATAGCCAGTCAATTCAGAATCATTTCCGACGCTGTGTTCATTGATATGTTCCACAAGCTTCCAGAAGGAGAAGTTGATGAAGAGGATGTTACTAATTGGTTGAATGAGGAATATTGTTTAATAGATCAGGCTTTAATAGATGAATAAATTAACAAAAGTGTGCAGGATGAGAGGGATTAGAGACAGAGACAGAGAGAATAAATATTGCTCACACTGCTAGATCAAAAGCTGCCATCATTTTCCTGAAGTATATAATGCAACAACTTGATACATGCATTACTGATATAAATGATTGCAGTGTTCAAAGTGATTGCATGACAGTGTGCCATCGACGAGCATCTTCATTAAAGCAAATAAAAATCCATGACATTTTTTGAAGTGACTATACTGAGTAGATGAAACATTTCAATTGTGCTGTATTACATTTTAAATTTCTTTTACTATATACAAGTATTTGTCTCTTATTTGTTTTTTAAATACTTGTATACTAAAGACAGTAAACATATAGCATTAAATTTAACAAAGAATTAAACTGACATCTTTTATTTCTTAGTAATTCAGCACTCTCACTAATCTGACATTCCTGGGAAGGAATGGCTGGATTTGCAAGAGTCTATAGTATTGCTATTGAACATGGATATTCTAAAAGAATGATCTGATGTCTAGCACATATATATGCAAATGCAAGGAATAAATACACCATCACAAATTCTCCCAATCCCTAAAATAATCATTGAATATGTCATACGATTTCATCCTGTATATAAGGAAATTGCTAGAAATAGAGATGTCATATTTATATATTGATGGATTTCTCCTGCATATAAGCCATACATAATTGTAAAGATCCCATGAATAAAATGAAAGCACCAGGAATATATAAGATCTTGATACTGGATGAAAGATTTGAGAAAGATCTAGTATAGATATATACTAGATCTTTTTTTTTCTCAGATTATGGACTAAACAAATTACAGAACACAAATACAACATAGAAAAGATGAAACAAACTTTTGCTCTGTCCATATATACCTCTGAAACAGGATTGAAACCAAACTTGAAACAAGTTAATCTTCTTGGACACATCATTCACATAGAGCATGGTAAAGCAATGGAAGCTCTAGAGATTTACAAAGCGTGATTGAGAAGGGAATGCCTCATTTGTGAGGAGGAGGTAAAGATTTCAAGTGCCTGTCAAATATTTTATGATGATCCAAATGGGAACCAAGAAAATGGATCTTAATAAGATCCATTTTCTTGGTTCATTGTTGTGGCTCAAAATGTATCTATTATAAATGTATAACACTTCCCCCATGGGGGGAAATTTTTCGAAAAATCCATTTTTAGTGTACATTCTCTTGACATACCTTATTAAAACACAATCAAAAACGCAAAAAACCGCATCTAAAATAGTATAATAGAAGCCAAGTTCTTCAAAGCCTTAATCCTATCCATCGCCCCCCAGTGGGGAATTTCAACATGTGTATTATATAAAAACACGTGCGTATTCAAATGCAACATTGTGTCAAAATTTCAAAGGAATCGGTAGGAACAAATGAACGTTACATTTTTATTTATATAGATAGATAGATGATGATCTGCTTTACTTCATCCACACAGAAAAGCAAATTTAGGTCGTCATACTCTCAGAGTTAGCACCATCTGTTGGACATAAAAGCCTTAATCCTATATGATATCTTTTAATTTATATGAATGTTTAATGGAATAATATACAGCATATGTCCACCCTGAAGTTCCATTTTAAATATTGGTGAAAGAATTTTTGAAATCGGATGAGTACTTTTGGAGATTACCTCCTACATCCAAACTTACAGATCAATTTAAATATGTATATATTTATACTAAGACCATCGAACATGATTTTGAATTTTACCATAATTCATTCTAAAGTTTGAAATGTTACATTGCTCTTCTCCAAATTCCATAATAGAACAAAAGGTTTAAGACATGAAGCAGACCTATAATTAGGCAAAAACATAAATGCCTGCTGGTGTTAAAACAAGGTTTTTGGTGAGTTGAATATATTTCTACTTTTAGTTTGTGTCTATATACTGTATATATATATATATGATTTTTAAATTAATCTTATATGTATCTAATCATGTTTTATTTTCAGGAAGAATTAAGTCACCATAGAAGAGGAAGCAAAATTGTTGTAATTGAAAATCCCTTCATGTATATTTTCAGACTTATATTTATAAATACAGTTGTAATAGCTACAATGTGTTCTTTGGGATATTTAATTTATTACTTACTTGAAATAAAAGCATTAAAAGTAAGCTGTTGATATTTATTAAAAATTTTAATTATGCCAGATATAAGTTTTTTCATAAATAATAATTTTTTTGAAATTATGAGGATGTTTATAAAGCTATAAGAATTTTCACATAAGTTTATATTTAATCATACTTTATTGGTATTATAATTTTTAACAATGATTTATATTAAAGTCACATATATTTATTGCAAAGATAAAACTAATTTTGTATTCTAATTACTGTAAGGTCTCTTTTTATGCGGATTATTTTTATGCGATTTTGAAGTTGTGCGGTTTGTATTTCATCCAAAAATTTCTTGGACATACATACATATAGGCTTGTTTAGGAAGCCCGCGTATAGTTAGTCTCCAAAAATCGTGGAATGCTCAAAGCTCACTCCATTTGTTCCGCTGATATATAACGTTTATGGATGTAAAGGACAGCTAGATCTACCTTAATCACTTTAGTTCCTAGCAATTTTTGATATAAATGTAATTAAACGTAAAAAATACTTAAAACTGAAAAAAACAAAAGAAATGCGTTAATTTTGAAGAAAAAGCTTCAAAGTTTAACTTCCTTTGTCTCGCCCTTCTGTGAAATTTAACACCGATGAGTCATTGTTTACACATCTGGATGACCTTGAACACAGCTGGAGTTGGATTTCC
>NW_019384683.1:221227-237219 GCF_000671375.1 Centruroides sculpturatus
AAATTTACCTGTGTTCATGATAGTGAAAAAATATTTCTTTATTTAACAAATTTTTCTATCACAAAGAAATTACTTTTTATTTTTAAAACAAGTGGAAAATAATAATTAACCTGAATTAAATGAGATATCTTTGATAAAACTTACTTTATGCTCAATTATTGTTACTGATAAATATCATAATTGTATAATATAGTAAAGAATTTTTAATTATCATATAACAATATGTGTTTGAAATATTCAATGACATTATACTATATGCTTTTGAAAGAGTAGTATATTAATTATCCTAGGAAGTTTTCTGGTTACTTATACTTCAATTTGCATTAAATATTGATCTCTAGTGACAATTTTGATTGTTAAAAAGTGTAATATTTCTTAAATGAATTCAATATGAGTGTTTGTCATATTCTCTCATAGAGGTTTTTACCTACTTAAAAAGGGTTTTTGATAAAAATTAAAAAAAAAAAAAAAATTTAATTTTGGTTTGCTTTAAAACATATTTTTTAAAAAATAAAATCTTGTGTCATTATTAAATTTTAAGAAGGTTTTGAAAAATTCTCAGAGATGGTTGACCCCATAAGTTTTTTGAGCATTGATAAAAATATATTTTTGATTAATTGTTATAAGTAGTACTTTCACATTGATTTTATTCATATCAGATAAATGTTTCTATTGGAAACTATAAAATCACTGCTTAACCCATCCAAATTTGCATGCTGTTTTTTTCCGAAAATATTTCTCTGTCAATAGAAAAAATATGTATCTTTTAGATTATATATAGGGACATTTGAATGATGTTCCTTGAAAGTAGATATGTTTATAATTATTAAAATTTAAAAAGTCGTAAATATGATTATTTCATATTTTTCCAAAACAAAACATTTGCTGATTCATTTTTATTTGGAAAGATTTTCATGCATTAGCTGTTTGAAATTCTTTCAAAATATTTAAGTTTTCCTAATATTGCTTCTTGTCTGATTAAATTTTTTATGTATTAATTCATTATACTTAATTCAATGATGATTTTATTTCCAGACTTATGTATAATATACCAAAGACAGAATCCATTTAATACAGGATGTTCTGCTCAAAAGTATCCAATTTGATTTGGCTATAAAAAAGTAACAGTTAAAGATATAAGTTCATCAAAGATTTTATATGAGAGAAAAACTCACCAAATTTTATTGAAAAAATCACAACATTTCTGTGTGCTCTAGCAGTCACATCGTCGTCATCATCATCATCATCAAATAATCTTTATTACTTATCCTGATACTGCCTGGCATAATCAAGCAAGAAATTACAGAAGCAATTACATTGATGTTACATGCAGATGACAATTGCAAAACAGTCCGAAAACAAATGTTGGAAAAGAAGTAAAGAAAAGAGAAAATAAATAAATAAAATATAATAATAATAATAATAATAATAATATAGTAAATGCAGTTAACAATAAATGAACTAAAGTAAATAAATGTGCATATATACATTAACATAGCTGCATTACCTTATACATTTAAGTGTTACCACAGTTCATTCTAGAGTAAAAACGAAAATGTACGTTGTAGTAAACATGCTGCATAATAGATGGTGAAGCACCACAAGTTGATATATACAATTACAGGTGAAGGAATACATAATAACTTCATTGGATTTGTTAGACAGTCTTTATCTTGTGCAGAATGTCTTGAGTCACACTCAGATAAACAATGATGCGTATCAAGATGCCACTTGTAGTTTAACGAATATCACTTCTAATCAGATAAAGTTTGATAAGTTCTTTGAAGAGGCCAAAATTGACTTTATTATGAACAAGGAAGTCTGGGTTTACAGGCCAGTCCATATTGTTTAGATTTATTTGCTGCCTCCAGCAGTGCCTAGTATCCTCAAGCATGGGGCAGTTGAAAAGATAGTGTAAGACGCCATCTTGAGTACCACAGAGATCACAGTGATCATTATCTATGAGAGGGAATCTCTTAAGATATACACAAAAGCATCCGTGTTCAGTTAAGAATTGCATCAGTTCATGACTGGGCTGCATCCATTTGTTCTGCATACGGTTTTGGATACTTGGGAAAAATCTCTTTGTAATGTGCTGACATGAGACCTTATCCCAATCAGCCTGCCATGCAGTCACAGTAACAATATCAAGGAAGTAGGCAATTTCCTGCTATATATGCTGCAGTATGTCCTGTCTCACAGTAATGATGGCTGTGATGATATGCTACCAAAGATCCTGAAGGTCTCTGACCAAAGTTGCATAAACAAAATCTTTCATGTAACTCCACAGAAATAAATCTAAGGGAGTCAAATCGGGAGATTTTGTCAGCCACACTATTGGGCATATCAAACCACAACCTGCACTTTCTTCTATGGTGAAGCCATGACTGGATAATAATGCTCACAATTTAACTTCTGTGCTTTCTTGCAATATGAAAAAAATGTCTATAAATTTTTATTTTTTAAATCTCTATAAAACTTGATGAGTTTTATTACCAGATGATACATAGTGCTTTTATAAGTTATATCTTAAACCATTCATTTTTTATGGAAAAAAATAATAATGTCCTTTTGAGTGGAGCACCGTGTATTTTTTTTATGTTGTTAACTTTTATTTCTTATTATAATACGCATCTTGTCTAACTTGGTATATACTTGTGTGCACTATGTTGGCCTCGTTATTTCTAGACTTATTACATCATCTCAGGACACAAGATCAGCCTTAGAACATCAATTTATTTTCCCAAAAAAGTGTGTATTTTGGACCTACAGTCCCTCATCAGCTTCTTTACAAATATTTATGAAATTAATTTGATCTACATCTATGAAATGCACAATAAAATCTCAACATTTGGTAAATTATTTATTACAGATCCAATAATTATGTATATACTATAATATTAACAGGATGTTAATAATTTAAGTACACAAGTAAAATAAAAAGTATAATTATGAACTTACATTAATGATATAAACAAGTTGATACGTTGTTTAGAGCAATATAATTAACTGCATCTTCAAAACGTACAATGAAATCTCAACAATTGGTAAATTATTGAATACAGATTTGACCATTAGTTATTTACTGCAATATTGACAAGATATTAACAATTTAAATACCCAAATAACATAAAAGGAAGAGTTATAAACTTACATTAAATGTGCTAATAAAATATTTAGAACAATATAATTAAAACAAACAGTATACGATGTTACAAGCCAGTTAACTGTTATAATTAATATGAAATAAAAGACACCATTAAAATAATAAAATGATATATTGTACATTTAGCAATTTATCAATAACCTTATTACAACCAAATTAGTGCAATTACCTCCTTTTTTTTTTCTTCCTTTTTTATTTATAAACCCTCCCTGTGTTCTTTTGTCAAATATATATACCACAATTCATGCAATCTTTGGCCAGAGTTTTTATTTCTTCTTTCAATATGCATTTCAGGCATATGCTCTTCTTCATTTGGAGTTACAATTATAAGAGTTCAAATCACAATTGCTGAGAGGTAAATTTTAATTTTAAGTTCCTTATTTTTTTTATATCTTAACCATTAATACTGATAGTATCAGTGTTCAGTAATTTTCAGTAATGGTTAAGATTAGAAAAATAAGGAACTTAGAATTAAGGTTTACCTCTCAGCAATTGTGATTTGACTTTTATAATTGTAACACCAAATGAAGAGAGACGTATGCCTGAAATGCATATTGGAGGAATAAATAAAAGAGAATAACATAAAAAAAAATAGTAAACAGATTTTGTTCTTGGTATAATAAGTCTGGAAATAAAATCACCATTGTGATATTCGAATTTTAACAAAAATTAATCATTGATGTTGTCATACTTGCTCAATCATTGATGTTGTCATACTTGCTCAACCATTGTTGTCCTCAGATACCTGAGAAAATCTCCCCTTACACTTTCTCAATGGCGAAAGCAACACATTCCCATGATCTGCTGACCTCTTGGCCGGGTGATATTGCACTGATATTGAATTTGATGGCTGAAAAATTCAGTTGTCGCCAGTCACTCTTGGATTAAAGTCATCAAAATTTTCCTGTGTCAGTGCTGATCATACTCTATCAGATTTTCATGTTACTTTCCACTGTGCCTAGAAGAACTTTCTTGATCCAGACCGGTCCAACAATCAAATCCTCACCCTCAAGATCCTAATCAGAACCTCAATTCGAGAATCTCAAATCAAGAATCATCACCATCAATGCAAGTATTTCCCAACTCGTGAAAAATCGTGAACAACTCTCTCTCGCGATTGCTAGCTAGATAGGTTAAGTTGATATATTGTATCATGTATTTCTCTTTGATGAAAATAAATGGGTATTTAGTTGTTAACTTTCGTATCTGAGTATTTTACTTCCAGTACAATGTCTCTCAACCCAAATTTAGATCTAGGATCTGATCACCTGCACATGTGGCTGCTTGCGTGACCAAATCAACATGCTGTCTCAGCTTCCGTGTCAGAAGTCGAGGATTTTAAGCCCAGGACCCACTGGACAATTGAATTAGGATGGAGGTTAGAGAAGGACATGCACGTGGAGAGACAGCAAGAAGTGCCATGTTAGGCAGACTTGGGGGCATGATTCCTTTAATACCCTCCTTTGCAGGGGATGCTGATGGCCTTAGATCACCAATTTTTTCAAGTCACTAGACAAAATAGCAAAACTAATCAATTGAGCCAAGGTGCAGTGCTTAGGGGTCACAAAACTAAAATTAATGGGTATAGTCCGGGATTTTGCATGGAAGGATGCAAAGATGAAGGAGGTAGAGATATACGATGAATTTAAGAGACTTACGATCAAGAGATTTGAGGGGGAACCCATCTCCTTACGGCTGCAAAAATTTCACGCCTGTGTCCAAGCGCGGGAAAAGGAGATGCAAACCTGTGCAGTATGATTACCAACCCTAGTAATGGAAATGATTGTAGAAGAAACTAGTGGTGACGCCCAAGAAAGGAAGGTTATTAAAAGGTGTCAACAAAAGGAAAGAGATGAACGATTGCTGGTACAATTTTTGAATGGGCTCAATGATCGCATCAAGCAACAGGTAATGTCACGGGAACCTGATACTTTTGATAAGGCAGTGTAAGCAGCAATTACTGAGGAAACTATATACCAACTAACAGCAAAATCACAAGCGATAGTAAGAACTATAAATAACCCTAGTGAAAAGGAAGAGGAACCTAATGCTACAGATCATAATCAATTAGAGGAAACTTTAGCGAAAATTCAGGAGCAGTTAAAGCAACTAGCAGACCAGGAACATAGTTGAGTCGACCCTAGACGCATATCACTGCCATTTTGGCATTCTCAGGAATATCCAGATCAATGAAGACAAAGCTATACCGATAGAACTATAGACCAAACAACCAGGCAAATATAAGAGCAATTACATGAACTATGACGGCAAAAAGTCAAATCAAATTTCCCATGCATAGAGGCAACAATGCTAATTATAATAATAAGCACCGCTGTTTATCATCCCTGGTGTTCCAGGAAATAAAGTATCGAATGTTTGATCATCGAACTTACACTGAGATGAAACAACTTGCTTCGTTTCATCATAAGTTTGAAATAGATATAGGGACCCATTTGATGACCCAAGAAACTTAATAGGCAGCGTGCAAAATCAAACATACAATTCTCGTCACAGATCAAGATGATATGAGGCAAGACACAATTTAGGTGACTCAAGAATTAACTGACGAACCTGGACAACTTAGTCACAACCCCAGATACAGCAATGAGAGAGGAGAGTCAACAGAAAGTGACAAAATTTTAGAGGCAATTTTAGGCAAGAGAGAAAAAATACACCTGGATCAGAATATCTAGATTCAGTGATGCAACAACTCATCGTAATTTCAGAGCGCACAATGCAGAGCCTACATTACATTGTCTCATTGATGACATAGCGACCCAATTAGCCATAGATACAGGCTCCAAAGTGACGCTGTTGTCGATCACTGGTGCACCGATTAGGCACCTTCAAAAGGAAAAACAACAGGAGTGACATACCCATCTGAAGCATCACTGGATACCGAATCAACACTTGGTGAAAACAATTTCCTATTCCAAATCGGATCCTTACAGTTTTCCTATCCATGTTAGATTGTAGATGATGAAATTATGCAACTATTTGACGGACTAATAGGAAGAGACATAATAACAGACCAGGGGTTAGAAATAAACTTAGCGACAGAAACAATAAAACTCCCCAATGGAAGAGTTTTAAGCTTTCAAGACCCTGCCACACAAAAGGGGACAATGAGACAAATCCAACCGAAAAAGAACAGGACCAATAAAAAAATCAATGTCAGAGTAGTTTGCATAGAGAAAAACATCACAGAGCAACATAACCATGAAGCAACAGGAGAAAAAAACTTAATAGATCGCCCCGAGAACACATTGTAGAAAAACTGCCGACTCCAAAAACTCAAAGGTACATGGAGATGAACATAAAAAAAATTAGTGTTGTAACGAATAGTACATTCGGCCTCAGGCCGAATACCGAACATTCGGCCAGGAGCGTGGCCGAATAGCCGAATATTCGGCCAAATTATTCGGCTCGATTAACGCACGTAAGAAAA
Organism: Centruroides sculpturatus; assembly: GCF_000671375.1. NCBI lineage: Eukaryota > Metazoa > Arthropoda > Arachnida > Scorpiones > Buthidae > Centruroides > Centruroides sculpturatus. Next base: position 227,842 of record NW_019384683.1, read on the forward strand.
TTGGCACGCAAACCACATTATGGCAAGGATCCTGCTCTCTATTGGCCCGCTGTAACTACGCTTTGCCAATCACATTAATTCTTGGCAGTTGTAGCAGACAGACAAGAGTGTCATGGAAGTATGTGATAAATGATGATATCAAATGTGGATAACAATGAAATGACCTACACGTGTAAATAACAGAAAAAGAAGAGAAAAGGACCGTGAAGTGAAAATGTGAAAATAAATATGAAATTGAGTCGATAACATAATTGAACAAGTCGAGGCAGCTTATTGGCACGAAATTCGTGGCCGTCAATGCCAAACAATTGTTGTCATAGACTTAGGAAAGCTAAATGCTTGTAATGTAAGTCACTTAGCGTGCACGGGCGAAAGCCTGGGGCCGTTCGGGCTATCAAGCTGTCTCGAATCTGTGAAATCATAACTTATATCGATATACTTGTGACTTATATCAACGTCCTATCTGTCTCTTTTCTCTGTTATCACCAGGCTGAGTCACGTAATTGTGAAATGGGAACTCTAGGACGGAAAAGTGACGAATCGAAAGTATCGTGAGCGCGTATTATGATGTATGCACAGGCATACATGGATTAGAGCGATGGAGGAAAGAGAAAGGGAAAAGCAAAGACGAGCGCTTAAAAAGAAGGATAGGCAGGGTCAGACCCTCAGATGTGCAAGGATTCTCCAATGATAGACGTGTACGTGTGCTGATCTTTGTAATTATAAATTGTGAATACATGTGACTAATATTATTTTCTTTTTTATTTTGTGCATGTTACAAATTATAAATAAATATAAACAAACAACACTAACTCAATAACATTAAATCTAAATACCAAAATGATTAATTTACTGTGTTTTTGTTATTTATTACTCCTGTTTTTAGGTATTCGGTATTCGGCCGAATAGTGATTAAATATTTGGTATTCGGCCAAATAGTGAAAAATAGGCCAAATACCGAATAGTAACCGAATATTCATTACATCACTAAAAAAAATTGATCAGTCCGAAGGACAAGGAACGAAAATCCATCTCCCCTAACAGAAAGGAAAACAAAATAACAGAGGAAAGGGTGCACTAACCAAAGATAAAGTGTGGACTGGCACATGTGGAGGAGAAAAATAAACAGAACCAAAGTCCACCGAAAGTAGATTGCCAGCGAGAACAACAACCAGAGTCCAATCAACAAACAGTTTGATCGACAGTTCTCCAAACATCCATTAATGTTATAGTCATCTTCTTCACCATGATATTTACAATTTTCTGAATCCCAATTTTTCCGATATTTGCATGCTTCAGAACCTCAACATTGCCGAATCCAAGAACGTTAGACGATTAAAGACCAGTCAGGTTAGAGATAATTGCTCCAAAGTGCAAAATGATTAGGGAGCATAACTGCTAGGTAGCAAAAGGGTATTGACCTGACCGAAAAAAACATTTATATTTACTTCGATACTTGCATTATTGTGGTTTGATTTTGATCACGTAACAATAACAGAGAGAGAGTAAAATGCCTATCTGTAAACAATAAGGTCATAGAAAAATCATGATACACGATTGTACGTGATAAATCTTTGTTTAATATTTTTTATATTAACATATTTTTTCTATATTATCCCAGAGAGAGAGAGAGAGAAAGTGTATGCTAACACAAATTATTATATATATCATTTGTATAACAAAATTACCATTATGTCACTAAATTAAAGTTGAACTTGCATTTTAAAGAACAGCAATGATTTTAGAAAGGCCAGGGTGATGTGATACTCTGAATTTTAACAAAAATCAATCATAGTGTGGAAAGATAATTGGTATTCTTTCATTTATGACATCATTTGTGATCTTTAACAGGTTTGTGATAGCTTAGGTGTAATTTTTAATAAATTATTTATTGAAAAAACAAAAATATTTGAAAAATTATACCTACTTGGCAACTATAAAGCAGACAAATCACTATTTTGTTATTTATTAGTCTTTTAGATCATAAATGATGATATAAATGCAAGAATACCAAATATATTTCCATCCTTGAAGTGGCTATCAAGTCACTTTTGTAACTTTACATTCAAATTCTTGCTGCTTAAACTGACCTTTGTACCCCTCCGTTCATAACAGTTTCATTTTTCTTTTTTGTTACTTTTGCCCTGGTCTTTTTTGATGAATTAATAATTAATCAATATTTATATTTTATTGTAATTTTTATGCTTCATGTAAAGTATCTTGTTCAATCTGTTTGCTATTTACAATTCAATTAAAATGAGATTTTTACAGCTAAAAGATAAAAATATACTGTATATATATTTTAATTGTATATCCTACTTATACTTTTTGGTATATTCATATTCCTAATGCAAATTTGATGTTTTCTTATTTCATCATATTCTTTGTTATATGATGATTATACTAAAAGATAGTAGATGCCAGCATGTACTATACTTTTTAATAGTGGACAAATTTCTCTGTCCCAATAATGTCCACTGTTTGGAGGTTGTACTATATATATTTAACGAAAAGTATTTGTAAAATCAGTTGATACACAAAATTTAAAAATTTCAACATATTATTTAATTAATTAATATAACTATTTTATATTTTAAACAGGATAGGTACCTTTTACAGTCCACTGCTCCCTCTAGTCACAATAATCAAATTGTTTCTAATATTTTATGTGAAAAGATACAGTGTGTTATTTAACTGCAAGCCATCAGCCAAACCTTGGTATGCTGCTAATGTTCACACAGTTTTTATAGGACTCACATTTGGGAATTTTATTTTGGCTCTTATTGCTGTTACTTACACGGTGTTCAAGTAAGAATTTTTTTAAAATTAATATTTAATGAATTATTGTTTCTTTAATAATAAGATTTTATCTAAGAATTTTCATGAATCAAAATTATGATACCAATTATATTATGCATAATATAGTTATCTGATTTTTTTTGCTTTATTTATTATAGTGAATGATTATATACATTATATTTTTAATCTCTTCCAATTTATTTTATTCTTCTATCATCAAAACCTGTAATCTGAAATACAAGATAATATTAGGAAACTTCACTGCCTGTAACCGCTGTTCTTCTTCTCCAATGCATTAACTTCAAACAAGAAATGAAGATATCAACAGCATGGGAAGCCATCCTGAATAAAACTCTAAAGTAACAACATATGGATAATGCGCAAGTCTACAATGACGCCATCGGTCACACATGACAACATTCCAGAAAGATTTTCCAAAACAACGGTTAATTCTAGACTGGAAATTCGAATTCATATAGGGAATTCTATAGCGCCAGAAGAAGAACCACATTAAGTTCGAAAACGTTTGCAAAGTCCTCTGCATTGGAGAAGAACACTGGTGGTTACAGGCAGTGAAGTTGGGTAATTTATCTACTCTGGTGTTAAAATTTCTTTATAGTTTATAATATTAGGAATTAAGATTTATGAATTATTATACCATTTTTTTCATTTTATATGTTGTTTAATGAATTTTTTTTTCTTTATGTTAAAGGGAAATAAGTAACTTTTTTTCATATGAAACAATCGAAGTATTGAAATAATTGTCTTGTATGAAAAATATGCTTTCTTAGCAAAAAATTTTGAAGATGATATTATTCTATGAATTGCTTATCTATTGATAAATTATTAATTACAAATAAAAATAATTTTGTTTGGTCTTTTTGGAAATAATTTTGCACTTGTAGTTCTATNAAGATGAGTTGTAGAGGTAACCCTGCTAATTTATAATATTTTTTAATAATTTTAAATTTGAACTGACTAAAACTTTGATCTAAATAAATGCAAATACATCAAAACTTGAATTTCTTTAATTTCAACTATACAAGTTGTGAAGTAAAATGAAATTCTTAAAAATATATGAACATCTCTCATGATAGATAAGAATATTTTCATATACAGTATCATCTTGGTAATCTGACATATGTAGGACCAGAACAGCATCAGACTAAGGAGATTGTCAGATTATTGGAAATAAGGTGAATTCAGTTTTGATATATGCTTCTTGTCCTTAATTACTTATATTATACTTGTATCCACTGTGGACATTCTTGTGAACTAGGACTTGTTATACTGAGGGAAGAGAAAAACACAATTTCCAATTAAAATATATTTATTTTAACATAGTCTTGCATTACAAGATTACGTCCAAAGTGGATACAAGAATAATATAAGGTGAATTCAATTGTTTAATCATTAAGAAAGAAAACATTTGTTTATTTGCATATTAGTATATTGTATTAATCAAAAATATTTATAGATCATATGTTACTGTTGTTTAGAGTTCTGAAATTAATTGTTGATCCTTTAAAATAAATTTCAGTTGTCTTTTTGCCATTTTGTCATTCAAGCTGCTGCTGTTGTTGATAATTGGTGTTGGTGGATTCACAATAAATTTAGTGGAAATTGAAACAACCATGAAAAATTGACGTCATGTTTAATGGGAAATGGAGTTTGAAGTAGTAGGAATTATCAGCAGTTATAGTAATAATTGAGAGTTGACTAATGTCAAATTACTGAATGTGTAGAACTAACAAATGTATGGATTACCAAGATTGTACTGCATTGCTTTAGTTAAACTAAAATTTATTTTAGAATGTTTCATCACTTATCAGTATTAATAAAATTGAAAATGTTTTAAACTAAAACTTAATTTTTAAATGAACTTTTTTTTGTATATTTGTGATTTCTTATAGGATTTTCATAGAGGTAAGTTTCTTCTTTCTTTTTATGCTTAATAGCAAATAACTCTACCATGTTTATAATAAACAGCTTTATTATATGAAATATGGAAGATTTTATTACACTAGTTATTTTATTAATTTTTTAAAAAGCTATAAAATATACCAGTTAATTGAAATATGAACAATTTATATCTCAACAGATTTTTTTTGTTTGTTTTTAATTTTTGTTTATTATTAATATTTTCATTGTATACACAGTAGAATTCATTTATTATAATTACAGATATTGTTATCAATTATTTAATGTTATCAGACTAAGCAAATAATATTCTCTCAAAAATAATCAGCTTAATAATAAAGCAGAATTCTTAAAACATAGAAATTAAATAGACTATAAAACATTGCTTATTGTAATGACAATTTCAATTACAGTCCACCCATTAATTACATGTGTACAGTTTTTCAGCCATTTTTGATCTCCTCCCTCTTCTATGTACAATGATGTACTTCTGTTAAACTCTCTCCCCTTTAATTATGTGTACATAGTTCATGATCTCCTGACAGTCAAGAAATAACTAAAAAATTCTGCAAATATTTACTAATACTTTATCCACAATGCATAATACTTTGGACTGTGGGAGAAATGGATTGTCAGGATCAACCTCAATTTCCCAACTGAGAGAAGCAGTGATGGATGGCCATTAAAAAACAGAATGAAGTGTCGACTCAATAACCTTTGCTAGCCATTTGTTGCAGGAAACCACAATTGTGTGTTTTGTTTCATCAAGTTATGTAAGATAATATGTCAAGACAAGTCATCAATGTTTAACTTGACAAAAATGCATCATCCTATTTAGTAATTTAATTTTTAAAATCAGTCCAACAGATGATAACTACCAATTGATCACCATAACAGAGATGACATGTCAGAAATAATGAAAAGTATGGAGAAATACAGTATGTAGTAATTACTAAACTATGGAAAAATAGATTACATAAAATTAGCATAATTTATTTCAGAAATCCACAAGAAGTCAAATATCAAAGTTGGACTTTCCTTCATATCAGCAAGAAAAACATATAACATACAAATCTAGGAGTTACTGATTCCAATATAATGTTTTCTTATTCATTTAGAGATGTCTTATTTCTTTTGGCCAAATAGTTATATTTGTTACTAGATTAGCAAAATGGACTTTAATTATATTCCTTCACATCAGATGATTATAAAATTTATAATCATCTAATGTGAAGGAAAAAATATCGAAATAATCATAGCATTTTAGGTTTTGCATTTAATGTAAAACCTAAATACTATGGTTATTATGATTTTTTTTCCTCACATTAGATAATTTGGATTATATACTGTATTTGGACAATCTTTAATAATTAAATTTTATGCCTCATCTATTTTGTGAAACCTTTATTTTCAAATCAGTTGAACAAATCATTTATTATTTGATATTTGTATGAAATTTGAATATAATTAAATAGTCACATTATGATAATGATTTATAAAAATTGTCATACTTGAAAGTGAAGTCTTATGTCAAATATTTCATTGTGTACTTGTTTAATTTCAGACAAACATTCAATTTTTAGCGGAAATGGCAATATCATTAACAATTACAACCATAATTTTTGTTGTACCAATGTTTTATATTTTTCTTTCCAAATATGAAATGAAAGATAAGTTAGTTCAACTTTATCTCACTTTGTTCAGGTACATTCATTGTGATTTTTAAGCTCGTTGTAATTGTTTTGTTCGTAAAGAAATTTTGTAAAAACTAATAATTTTAATTTTAACATTATTTTTAATAATTTTTATATCAAGACAGAATAATTCTCTTTGAAAAATTTTTTAGGATTGTAACCCTGGAAATAATTATATTAGGAATGGTTGTATACTTTTGGTTTTTCTCATCTAATAAGAATGATAATCCTTTTGTAAGTATTTTCATATATAGTATACATTTCACTTTTTTTAAAAAGTATTTAATAATATGGTTTTTCCTTTTGTTGTTTCTGTTTAGTGCTGGGAGACAATGCTAGGTCAAGAAATTGTTCGACTTTTGATAGTTGATTTCGCATTTATTCTGATATTCCAAGTTCTCATTGGAGAAGTATTTAGACATTTTTTACATAAACATTTCCCTAAATTAGTTTCAAATTTAGAATTTCCTATTGCTTGGAATACTCTCAGTTTGATATATACCCAAACTCTAACTTGGTAAGTTAATAAAGTGAATATTTTTCATTTAAATAATTTTATTATTTTAAATCAAATTTAGAATATGTAAGTTTTAATATTTTTTCATTAATTGATAAATGTTTTGTTTTTTAAAAATATTATCTTTAATCTAAATATTTAAAAATTGTCTTATGAATTAAATAATATGTAGTTTAGTCATCAGTTTTACTTAAAAGATTGTTATAACATAAAAATAAAATAATAATTTCATAATTTGAAAATTTCATATTCCATTATTTTTTAATTCCAACGTATTGCTATTTATTATAAAATGACACTTTAGTAGCTCCACCATGATTTTAATTTTTATATTCAAATTATATTTTAAATAAAATTTAATTTTGTTTCCAATAATTCATTATTAATATTATATCTTATAATCATTCAGTTTAGTGTGTAAGGAGTTTATTTTTCAAACTTCAATAAACAATAAACCAGTCATTTACAAAAACAAACATGCTAGCATTTGAAAGTTTTATTAATTTTTATTTAAATTTTAGTATTGTTAAAATTAAAAATTATTTAGCATATTAATTCATAATTTTACATTTATAAAATGTGATTTATTTAACTCTGATAGTGAAAAAATATTTCTTTATTTAACAAATTTTTCTATCACAAAGAAATTACTTTTTATTTTTAAAACAAGTGGAAAATAATAATTAACCTGAATTAAATGAGATATCTTTGATAAAACTTACTTTATGCTCAATTATTGTTACTGATAAATATCATAATTGTATAATATAGTAAAGAATTTTTAATTATCATATAACAATATGTGTTTGAAATATTCAATGACATTATACTATATGCTTTTGAAAGAGTAGTATATTAATTATCCTAGGAAGTTTTCTGGTTACTTATACTTCAATTTGCATTAAATATTGATCTCTAGTGACAATTTTGATTGTTAAAAAGTGTAATATTTCTTAAATGAATTCAATATGAGTGTTTGTCATATTCTCTCATAGAGGTTTTTACCTACTTAAAAAGGGTTTTTGATAAAAATTAAAAAAAAAAAAAAAATTTAATTTTGGTTTGCTTTAAAACATATTTTTTAAAAAATAAAATCTTGTGTCATTATTAAATTTTAAGAAGGTTTTGAAAAATTCTCAGAGATGGTTGACCCCATAAGTTTTTTGAGCATTGATAAAAATATATTTTTGATTAATTGTTATAAGTAGTACTTTCACATTGATTTTATTCATATCAGATAAATGTTTCTATTGGAAACTATAAAATCACTGCTTAACCCATCCAAATTTGCATGCTGTTTTTTTCCGAAAATATTTCTCTGTCAATAGAAAAAATATGTATCTTTTAGATTATATATAGGGACATTTGAATGATGTTCCTTGAAAGTAGATATGTTTATAATTATTAAAATTTAAAAAGTCGTAAATATGATTATTTCATATTTTTCCAAAACAAAACATTTGCTGATTCATTTTTATTTGGAAAGATTTTCATGCATTAGCTGTTTGAAATTCTTTCAAAATATTTAAGTTTTCCTAATATTGCTTCTTGTCTGATTAAATTTTTTATGTATTAATTCATTATACTTAATTCAATGATGATTTTATTTCCAGACTTATGTATAATATACCAAAGACAGAATCCATTTAATACAGGATGTTCTGCTCAAAAGTATCCAATTTGATTTGGCTATAAAAAAGTAACAGTTAAAGATATAAGTTCATCAAAGATTTTATATGAGAGAAAAACTCACCAAATTTTATTGAAAAAATCACAACATTTCTGTGTGCTCTAGCAGTCACATCGTCGTCATCATCATCATCATCAAATAATCTTTATTACTTATCCTGATACTGCCTGGCATAATCAAGCAAGAAATTACAGAAGCAATTACATTGATGTTACATGCAGATGACAATTGCAAAACAGTCCGAAAACAAATGTTGGAAAAGAAGTAAAGAAAAGAGAAAATAAATAAATAAAATATAATAATAATAATAATAATAATATAGTAAATGCAGTTAACAATAAATGAACTAAAGTAAATAAATGTGCATATATACATTAACATAGCTGCATTACCTTATACATTTAAGTGTTACCACAGTTCATTCTAGAGTAAAAACGAAAATGTACGTTGTAGTAAACATGCTGCATAATAGATGGTGAAGCACCACAAGTTGATATATACAATTACAGGTGAAGGAATACATAATAACTTCATTGGATTTGTTAGACAGTCTTTATCTTGTGCAGAATGTCTTGAGTCACACTCAGATAAACAATGATGCGTATCAAGATGCCACTTGTAGTTTAACGAATATCACTTCTAATCAGATAAAGTTTGATAAGTTCTTTGAAGAGGCCAAAATTGACTTTATTATGAACAAGGAAGTCTGGGTTTACAGGCCAGTCCATATTGTTTAGATTTACTTGCTGCCTCCAGCG
>NW_019384683.1:238032-254983 GCF_000671375.1 Centruroides sculpturatus
CGTGTACGTGTGCTGATCTTTGTAATTATAAATTGTGAATACATGTGACTAATATTATTTTCTTTTTTATTTTGTGCATGTTACAAATTATAAATAAATATAAACAAACAACACTAACTCAATAACATTAAATCTAAATACCAAAATGATTAATTTACTGTGTTTTTGTTATTTATTACTCCTGTTTTTAGGTATTCGGTATTCGGCCGAATAGTGATTAAATATTTGGTATTCGGCCAAATAGTGAAAAATAGGCCAAATACCGAATAGTAACCGAATATTCATTACATCACTAAAAAAAATTGATCAGTCCGAAGGACAAGGAACGAAAATCCATCTCCCCTAACAGAAAGGAAAACAAAATAACAGAGGAAAGGGTGCACTAACCAAAGATAAAGTGTGGACTGGCACATGTGGAGGAGAAAAATAAACAGAACCAAAGTCCACCGAAAGTAGATTGCCAGCGAGAACAACAACCAGAGTCCAATCAACAAACAGTTTGATCGACAGTTCTCCAAACATCCATTAATGTTATAGTCATCTTCTTCACCATGATATTTACAATTTTCTGAATCCCAATTTTTCCAATATTTGCATGCTTCAGAACCTCAACATTGCCGAATCCAAGAACGTTAGACGATTAAAGACCAGTCAGGTTAGAGATAATTGCTCCAAAGTGCAAAATGATTAGGGAGCATAACTGCTAGGTAGCAAAAGGGTATTGACCTGACCGAAAAAAACATTTATATTTACTTCGATACTTGCATTATTGTGGTTTGATTTTGATCACGTAACAATAACAGAGAGAGAGTAAAATGCCTATCTGTAAACAATAAGGTCATAGAAAAATCATGATACACGATTGTACGTGATAAATCTTTGTTTAATATTTTTTATATTAACATATTTTTTCTATATTATCCCAGAGAGAGAGAGAGAGAAAGTGTATGCTAACACAAATTATTATATATATCATTTGTATAACAAAATTACCATTATGTCACTAAATTAAAGTTGAACTTGCATTTTAAAGAACAGCAATGATTTTAGAAAGGCCAGGGTGATGTGATACTCTGAATTTTAACAAAAATCAATCATAGTGTGGAAAGATAATTGGTATTCTTTCATTTATGACATCATTTGTGATCTTTAACAGGTTTGTGATAGCTTAGGTGTAATTTTTAATAAATTATTTATTGAAAAAACAAAAATATTTGAAAAATTATACCTACTTGGCAACTATAAAGCAGACAAATCACTATTTTGTTATTTATTAGTCTTTTAGATCATAAATGATGATATAAATGCAAGAATACCAAATATATTTCCATCCTTGAAGTGGCTATCAAGTCACTTTTGTAACTTTACATTCAAATTCTTGCTGCTTAAACTGACCTTTGTACCCCTCCGTTCATAACAGTTTCATTTTTCTTTTTTGTTACTTTTGCCCTGGTCTTTTTTGATGAATTAATAATTAATCAATATTTATATTTTATTGTAATTTTTATGCTTCATGTAAAGTATCTTGTTCAATCTGTTTGCTATTTACAATTCAATTAAAATGAGATTTTTACAGCTAAAAGATAAAAATATACTGTATATATATTTTAATTGTATATCCTACTTATACTTTTTGGTATATTCATATTCCTAATGCAAATTTGATGTTTTCTTATTTCATCATATTCTTTGTTATATGATGATTATACTAAAAGATAGTAGATGCCAGCATGTACTATACTTTTTAATAGTGGACAAATTTCTCTGTCCCAATAATGTCCACTGTTTGGAGGTTGTACTATATATATTTAACGAAAAGTATTTGTAAAATCAGTTGATACACAAAATTTAAAAATTTCAACATATTATTTAATTAATTAATATAACTATTTTATATTTTAAACAGGATAGGTACCTTTTACAGTCCACTGCTCCCTCTAGTCACAATAATCAAATTGTTTCTAATATTTTATGTGAAAAGATACAGTGTGTTATTTAACTGCAAGCCATCAGCCAAACCTTGGTATGCTGCTAATGTTCACACAGTTTTTATAGGACTCACATTTGGGAATTTTATTTTGGCTCTTATTGCTGTTACTTACACGGTGTTCAAGTAAGAATTTTTTTAAAATTAATATTTAATGAATTATTGTTTCTTTAATAATAAGATTTTATCTAAGAATTTTCATGAATCAAAATTATGATACCAATTATATTATGCATAATATAGTTATCTGATTTTTTTTGCTTTATTTATTATAGTGAATGATTATATACATTATATTTTTAATCTCTTCCAATTTATTTTATTCTTCTATCATCAAAACCTGTAATCTGAAATACAAGATAATATTAGGAAACTTCACTGCCTGTAACCGCTTTTCTTCTTCTCCAATGCATTAACTTCAAACAAGAAATGAAGATATCAACAGCATGGGAAGCCATCCTGAATAAAACTCTAAAGTAACAACATATGGATAATGCGCAAGTCTACAATGACGCCATCGGTCACACATGACAACATTCCAGAAAGATTTTCCAAAACAACGGTTAATTCTAGACTGGAAATTCGAATTCATATAGGGAATTCTATAGCGCCAGAAGAAGAACCACATTAAGTTCGAAAACGTTTGCAAAGTCCTCTGCATTGGAGAAGAACACTGGTGGTTACAGGCAGTGAAGTTGGGTAATTTATCTACTCTGGTGTTAAAATTTCTTTATAGTTTATAATATTAGGAATTAAGATTTATGAATTATTATACCATTTTTTTCATTTTATATGTTGTTTAATGAATTTTTTTTTCTTTATGTTAAAGGGAAATAAGTAACTTTTTTTCATATGAAACAATCGAAGTATTGAAATAATTGTCTTGTATGAAAAATATGCTTTCTTAGCAAAAAACTTTGAAGATGATATTATTCTATGAATTGCTTATCTATTGATAAATTATTAATTACAAATAAAAATAATTTTGTTTGGTCTTTTTGGAAATAATTTTGCACTTGTAGTTCTATATTAAGCAAATTAGATCAATATATATAATAATAATAATAATAATAATGAATTGCCAGTTTAGGATTAATTTCATTTTATTAAAAATTTATCATACCTACTGTAAATTCACTGGCAGCTGCTGAGCCTTCTTATGGATGATTTGGGGCTAAGTTAATAAACTTAGCACCAAATCATTAATAAACCTAATCATCAAGTCATCGGCAGGTCAAGAGTGGGAGTGTTGCATGGTTTTGAGGTTGTTGTGAGGAGAGACTCCCATATAAAGATGAGTTTCCGGTTGCTAAAGTATATGAGAATTGTTGTTTGGGCCCAACGGGTTATAGCTCTGTTTAGCACCTTTTTTGTCAGCTCTGTGGTGCACTTTCCTTTCACCATATTGTCCTAGTGTTCTTCTAGCGAGCAGAACCATGCAACACTCCCACCCTTGACCTGCCCAACATATAGGTTGCCCTATACAAATGGTTAAACAGTGATTTACATTGGCTGCCTCAGTGTTAATGTGGAGCTGCATCCACGCATGCATTGCATTACATCATATGTATAACATTTCATGCATAACATTGAATGTATTCAAAATTTGTAGCTGGCTCATAATGGCTTTAATTCAAAAGTTTTGTTTAAAATAAAATGCATTCCACTCTCGTTTGACACATTTATGTTCTATTTTAAAAAATTTTACTTGCTTGACAATGACGAAAATAGATTCGTTGAAAGTGCTAGCAATAAAAGCTATTAATAATGCCATGCAGTGAATTTTCCTTCCTGTTATTTAATATTTGGCATGAGGATCCAGCCGTATTGTATGCATGCTATGTACATTTGTAAACAAATCTGGTAAAATAAAAAAATGTTTATTGAAATACATGAAAATAATTTAAATAGTAAATTCTTACTTCAATTTCAATGACTATAATAGCAAATATTTGATTATGTAGCATTAAAAATAAACTTCATTGGAATATCTGCAGGTTTGTGTCTCTCAAGATAAAAAATTAAAATAATAATTTTGTAACTCTTTAAAAGTATGCATTCTTATTTTCATTAATCCTGATGAGAAATAGTTTAATTAAGGATTAAAAGTTTGTCTTACAAAAAATTTTCTTTCAGTATGACTCCATCTTCATTGTGTGGACCTTTTAGACATTTTGAAACAAGATATGAGAGTATCCTGCAAATTATTAGTAGTTTAGGAAGTAAAAGTACATTTGGGAATTTAATTGCAATCCTTCTTTCTCCAGGACTTGTTTCTGTTATTTTACTTTTGTTCTGGTAAGTTAACAGTTTTTTTAATATATAGATATATATTATATATTGATCGTGTAAATATTGATATTAAAAAACTTTTGAATTTTTAGTGTTCTAGTATATTATGTAAGAGTTAAAGCAAAAGCGCACAAAGATATGGTATCACTGTTAAAAGAACATTTAAATGTGGTGAGTTGTAATAAATTTTAATACAATTCTCATAATAAGTGTAATTTTAAGTTTGATGTTATATAAATGTATTTTAAAATTATTGATTAAACTCTAGTAAATTTAAAACAGAATGCTTATAGTACCTACCAGCCAGCATTTTTCATTTTGATATTTTTCCTTTAGAGCAGCAGTTCCCAACCATTTTTCATTAGTGTACCCCCATGGCATTTCCAACTTCCCAACGAGCAACACATGCAAAAATCTCTCACTGCCTGTTTGTAGAGAGTGTTTCCATTTTGAATTTTATTTTGACTCAGTTTTTGGTCCCCTGAGTTGTCTGGTTTTTTTATGCGTGCATGATTTGGGCATATAATACTTTGTTCCAAATTGCATCTTTTGACATGTACTCCTTCATACCTCTAAGCTGGTAACACAGCAGGCAGTACAATTTTATAAACAAGACAGTCTTGTCAATAAAAAATTATTAAAAATACTGAATAAATAATGAAAAAATTACAGATTGTAAAGAAAATCTGTAGAAACTAGCTATGTCTTTTTCCTTGCTAACGATAAAAAATACTTTTTATAAACAAAAGAATACTTTTGTCAAATTGTAAGGAACCAAGTCTGAGCTTTATTTTTATTTTACTTTTATTTTGCTTTCATTATATTTTGTTTGGGGCTTATGTTTATTTAAGACGAAGGTTTCCTCACCATTCACCTTAGTAACTTAAAAATAGAAGAAAAACCAACTCACCGACGAAAGAAAAGCGCCGTAGAAAAACTCGCGCACACTTGCGCTTCCCAAGCGGAAAAAAGTAAGTCCGCACCGAGAAAAAGGGGGGGGAAGACCCCACAACCCAGTTAGGAATCGCTAAACCTTAAAAGAATAAAGCATCCCGATAATTGTTAAAAAGAATAATGTAAAAGGTTAGCGAAGTATTGTCGGAAAATAATCTGCCAGATAAACAAGAAAAATTTAATGTTACAGATAAGTATGTAAATGAGGAGAGTGAGCTCATTCAGAATTGTGACGTCACCTCACACTATAAAGCCTCTAACTCAAGTGAAAACGAACGAGGTGAATTCCTGATAGCAACGAGCTTTGGTGAGCTTCGTAGCAGTGAACGAGAGAGGTGTCCGATAGGATTTTGAAGTTATTCGATTTGTGGATCGACGATTATAGAAAGTCTTGAGAGTTTGAGGAAATAGGTTCCTAGTATATTGAGGTGACGATTAGGATCTTTAATTTATAAGAATTATTGTTTATAAGTTAATTCTTTGATTTTGTCGAATTCCAAAGGGGAATAGAATTAAGTTAGAAATAGATTGATTTGAGTTTGTCGGATTGATTCTTGTTGAGTTTCATTGAATAAATTATTGTTTGATTTTTACTAAATACTGTATAGAGTTTATTAATAGAAGTTTAATTAAATATTTGATTTTGTTATTGACAAACTTTGTCATTATTTAATTCGGTGCACGCTTAAAGTCCAGGCCTGGCACACTAACGCGAATCCGCGTAAAGTACCCGTTAGGGAACGGCTATTTCCGGCACACAGTAGTGTCGATAATCGTTGGAAAGTCGAAAAAAATAATATAGTACTTTACAAAATAACATGTGGGGATATTGTTGAGAGATAATAAGAATAACGGTAATACACCCCACCATCAAAAGTTTGTAGCATAATCACTAATCACACACCATCCCATTACCATTGACTGGCTGCACAACATTTATTGATCTTTTGCATTGTACAATCGGCAGCATAAGTTTTTATTTCTATTTTTGCATTTTGAAATATATAATAAAGTTTGTGATTGTTGCAAGTAAGATTTTTTACCTAATAATTTTTTAATACTATTAATTTGTGATACGTAATATATTATTTTTTCTGCTATAATAACTAACTTTTTTCTGTACCCCTAAACAATCTATCATGTACCCCTGGGGGTATGCGATAGATGGGAATCGCTGCTTTAGATGGTTGTGTTCTTATTATTTATAGGGAAAGAGAATAAATTGAAAAGCTTACAATTTATATTTAGAACTGCTGCTCTTGAAATATAGGTGTTTTATAATTCAAAGATATGCTGAAAATACTAAAACATATGTATGGTATACAGAGAGAAAAAAATCTACATTAAAAATGTGATATGTTTGAAGTGTATTTTAATTATGATTTAAAATTTAGCTGCTGTTATGCTAAAAAAAAAATTTTTTTTCTTTACTCGGGTTAGGTTGGTAACCCAAGAAACATCATGTGTTTCTACATTAGACACATTTCCAGCTTATAATAGTATTTCACACAAAATTGTTCTGTTTCATGAATTATTTTCAATTAGGCAGGTTTCTGTTTTGTAGAACTCTTTTAGAAAAATTTTTTTGTATAAGTAACTATAAAATTAAACATACACAAATTATCTTTCCATTGTTAGACAAAGCATGTAATATAATATTGATTATACAGAAAATGTTTAAGAAAATTAATAGTTTTAGTTATGCTTCAAGATAATGTGATATTCATATGTAATATTTAAAAAATGAATTCAGTATAAAATTTTTTAAATTAGCTTATAATTAAATGTAATGGGAACTTTTCAAGAACAAAAATAAAATCTTTATATAACCCACCCTTTCGTATACCCCGTGTCTCCAGAATGGTCATTGAAAGCAAGAAAATTATCAATATGCAGTTCAGAAATTTCAATTGCAAGCATTAAAATGTTGCTTTTTTCTGTTTCAATTCTGTAAACAAATTATAGATATATTACATAAACAACCAAGCCCAAATATTCTATAATAATCATATTAATTGCCTTATATTTGGACTATAGTTTTGCTAACTAATAATTACTGTAATGTTTAAATTTAATTTAATTCAAAATAATAATTAATGAAATAAAAAATAAATATGACATTACCATTTTGCTTTATTTTTGAATTCTGTAATATAGAAATCAGTTTTACATTAATCAAAGTAGCATTTGTATAAAATTTATAATACTAAATAACTTTTAGTCTGAGCATGCATTACCAAACTGTAGTCATTTGCCAATCTTATAATTCAATCGTAAATATTTATGAATTGCCCCAGTTATGTAAATTAAATATAAAAATAAATGAATATGATTTATCATTTTTATTTTATTTTTCCTAATTTCCTTTGTCCAGCAATAATAATAAAATAAACTCAAAAGAAATTAAACAGAAAATAACTTTATTAGCAATGTTGAAATGATTTATTAAAGCTTTTTTTAATTATTACATTAATTATAAATAATTATTGTATAAAAAAGTTAACTTTTTTTGTATTTTGTATTAGACTGATGATTAATCTGTATCTTAATTACAAGTATTTATTAAAAAATTAAACCTTAATATAAAAAAATAGATCAATATTGTAAAACAGTGGGGAGTATAGTTAAATACCTGATGTCATTTCTCACAAATATATGAATAGATAATTGTCAGTTTGCCACTGGCCAGTGATATTCTGTGAATTTATTTTAATTTGTGATTAGCACTTAAAATCGGATATAACCTATCCCATCACATAACTTACACCACCTTTCAAATTATCTTTCAAGCACAGATAACCAACAGATTATCTTAATGAAATTACAATAAATTCTTGGAATTTTTTTCTTTATAAAAGTAGTTTGTTTTATTCAACATTTGAAAGTTTTGGCTTTTGTATAATCTTTAGTGTTTGACAAAATTGAAAATTATAGATTTTTATTTGTATAATTTCATTTTTTATATCAAAATTTTGACATACTAAACTTTATTTCAATGTTGGAATCAGTTTCTACTTAGTTAGTTACAAATTAAAGTATATTTAATTTGTAACTAACTAATATTTAATATTTAATGCTAACTTTATTTCCTGTTATTCCAATAATCATTACTGTGCATTTCATTTTACATAGATATACAACAATTATTTCTATACTAATTTTATTAATAAGAAATTAAAACTTTTAAATGTCTTGGGATTAACAATTAAATTCATGATTATATTTTTTCAATTTTAATCCTAATTGAGAAATTTTTGTATAATGTAATAATTGCAAACATGCAAAAAATAAATTTTATGAATTAATAGTTTTGTATATTTATTATTTTAATATTATTATAATAAAAATAAGTTAATATAACTTTTCCAGGAAAGCAAAGATAAAGCATTTCTTCTTAAACTCATAGAAAAGGCTTCCAAAGAACACATGCAAGCACACAAAATTTCCTCAGTTAAACATGAACAGAAATTCAGAGAAAATGTAAATGGTATGTATCAATATATCAATAAAGTAAATAGTTTTTAAAATTAATGTATTTAAAATTTAAAAAAACAAATTAAAAGAAAATGCATAATGTTAAGATACTATATAATTATGGAACAACCAAAGATTTTCCCAAACATGAACAACAATCATATAGAATGTTTTTCGAATGTTTGGTTTAAAAGATCATTTAAATGCTTTAATTTTATATATATATATATATATATGTAAACAACATCAGATATATTTTTTAATTGTATTTTTGTGAGAGGGAATATTTTATAATGTTACATATTGAGGCCAATAAGAAGGTTGACTCTGTGAAAAGATTGTTGTTATCCACATTATCTGTTTTTTGGAAATTTTTAAGTGTTATACTTATCTTTGATAAAATGATCAAGGATAATAAGAAAGTTTTTGTACTAATTAATTTTGAAACTAACTTGTAAGTTGAGTAATTAGAAACTTAATATTCACTAAGAGTTATAGATAAACTTATAAATTAGAAAAAGAAAAAGATTTTATAGAGAAATCTTAACTCATGTTTATTTTTTAGGTTTTTTTAAATAAAATAATTAGATCACTTTTACTATTAAACAATGAAACTGTTATTTTCTTCAACTGAAGTAATAGTCTTCTTGAAATAGGAATCATTCTTTACTGTGCTGATCATTTCTTTTTACTCTTATAGCTCTGTTATACAGGGTCTTTATAATTAAAGTTTCACTTTGAAATGGTCATAAAAGGAAAACTACTGGACAAAATGTTATCAAACTTGGTAATAGTTTACAGGAAGTCATGGGATTTTATTTTCGCAAAAAAAATAGTTCAAAAACTCATCACCAGCAGGGAATGGCGCTGTATGCAATATTGTTAAATGAAATAAGACATGAAGACATCAGTTGAAAATGTTTTTAATTGTTTCTAAAATGTATTACAAAGCATGTTCAATGTGGCATCTATCATTTTCTGAAAACAAGTTAAATTGCATTACTGTGTCCTCAACAGTAGCCCTTAGCACATCAGGAGAATGTTACGGACATGTCGATGTATTGCATTTTTCAATTCTGCCAAATTGTTTATTTTCATTTTCAACCAATGTCTTCATGTCTTATTTTGTTTAACAATATTGCATGCAGCGCCATTCTCTGCTGGTGGTGAGTTTTTAGACAAATTTTTTTTTTTTTTTGGTGGAAAAATATTAATGTGTACGTTAACAGTATAATAATTTATACTGTTAATGTTATTCATTAACTGTTAATGTAAATAACAATTTATATTGTTAATTTAAATGTGCGAAATACGACACATGACAGGGGCACTTCTAGTGGCCATTTTTGGCATAATGTTACATGGATGGACCGACATGCATTCAATGGGTTATATATATAGATATGCTTCAAATGCTATTACTCGCATGCAACTCATATTGATCAACGTGAGTGTAGTCATGTGCAGATGGGTTAAAGAATAGTAGAGAGTATGCCGTATGAGTCGAAGTTTGTTCAGCGGCTTTATCTCATAAACTCATAAGTTATAAGGCTGCTTGAGATGAGGTGAAATTGGAGTTTATGTCCGAAGAGCCATATGCAGCTCATGAGCTACTCCTGCCAACCCCTTCCCTAAGCTATATCTGGCAAAAATAAAAAAATGTCTCTGTTAGGTTAGGTTAGAATGGTAGGATGATAGCACAGGTGAAGACAAAGACGTTAAAAAGTTTACTCTACAAAGCATAAAAAAAGGACTACACTTAGCCAAATAGTTAATCATATTTTTTAAATGAAGATCCTTCAAATGAAAGGAGCACAAAGTTTAAAAGAGAACTTCATAAGTGCTTAGCACCATATAAGGAAATTTATAAAGATCTTTTATTGACTATTAAACACAAGACTGTGTTATTAATTAAACACTTGGCATTTTTCCTCTTTTGGAAAGTGTGAAAGGAAAAACGCCAAGTGTTTAATTAATAACACAGTCTTGTGTTTAATAGTCAATAAATACGAAAACACGGTTTCAGAAAACAAAAAAAAAATCTTTTAACCAAAAGCAAGCAATCTAAAATAACATAATTTTTGCAAAAGGTAGAGCATGGATCTGAAGATAATGTGGAAAAATGCTCAGAGGATAAGGATATCTTGCCAAAAAGAAAATGCCCTCAGTTAATAGTGTTTAGTGATGATGAAGAAAACATTGTTTAATTTATATTAATATGTATCACTTCTTAAGAAAATGTTAATAAAGATGTTATCTTAATTATGAAGATATAATAGCATGTTTTTTAATTTTTGGAACCTAACTCCTCTTTTCGTACTAGTTCTTTGTTTTGTATAACATGGCAATTTTTTGGAACATAACTCCCGTGTTATACGGGGGTTACCTGTATTTTTAATTTATTTAATTTAAAATATATGCTCTCCTTCTCAAATCAGTAGTGGCTTGGCCCTATACATTATACTTTTCCTTTAACAATGACTTGTGCAGTTATCTATCTAAGACCTTTCAGGGAGAAATTTTTGAATTGAAATAATGTGACTTCTGGTACAAACCAGAAGTTCCTATATAGTTAATTGGGGCCTCCTGCCCTTAAGCTGTCCATATCTGGTCTTGTCTTTCATCTAACTCCGTTCTCAAGATTAAGGAAAGACAGATGGACAACGGTGGGAATTTATAGATCTACAATTTTTTTCAAATTGCTGCCCAAAACAGACTTATAATGTCAATTACTGATACAGTTACCCTATATTTTAAAAAATCAAATTTGCTAAAATTTAAACATAAAATATTTATCAATATTATCAAAAGTAGTAGTAAACTAGATATACCAGTAATTATTATTTTAGTCCATATAGAATTTAAAATAAAATTTTTGAAAAATGAATAATTATCTTATAATATAATATAATATATATATAATAATTCTTTTTATTAATGTAGATTTTGAAATGCATCCCTATAATACTGAATCAGCACCAATAGAAGTTATAAATCATTTGTATCAGGAGAAATCATTAAATCGTAACAGTTTTGTTGACAGTTCTCATTATTCAATGAAAGACAATCCCATTTATATGGAATATGACACAGAATCCAGTCCTGATTCCTACTTTAATAATTCAAGGCACAGATTAGTCCAAAAGGGACCTGATAAATTTAGGCCTTGATGCAATTTTGAAAGTTTTTATATATAGTATGTATGTTATATACATATATATATTATATATTTAAAAGAATGAATGTTGTGCAATTTTGTTTATATTGATGGTTGTGTTAATAAATTTATATCACTTTTTCCCTTGAATTAAAATTTAAATAAGTATGAAACTTTTAAACTAATCCAAAGAATTAATTGACTTGTGAAATAAATTAGTTATATTATCATAATATTTTCAAAAATTGATGTAACATAATGTGTATAAACTATTCCTTGTTAATTTTTACTTTCTTTGTTAATATAAATTCTAATCAGTTTTTTGTATAATACATATTTTGTTTTTTGTATAATACATAACAGCATTAAAAACAAAGAATATTCTTTGTTTTTAATGCTGTTGCATATTATTAGATTGCTGTATAATTGTTAAATGTAAAAATATATTTTGATAAATTTTGTGTTGTTTGATATGTGCAAAATATATATGCATCTATTAAATAATAAAAAAAGTATTAAAATTTTATAGAAAAAAAACTTGATTCTGAAGTAAAAAAAATTAATTTGATGATATAGTTTATTCATCACAAAAATCAGTTTTTTTAAAAACTAATGAAATTAAAATAATGAAAATTTATAAGCAAAAATAGCTTATGCTATAATAGATGATTTTGATGAAAGAAAATACAATATTATTTTTAAATGTTTATGTTTTATCATAAAAAATTAGCTCAAAAAAGCAGTCAGATGCTTGATTCTATACAAAGACCTTAACGTTTGAAGATATATACAGGGTATTCATTTTAACATTTATCCATGTGCAAAAGAAATCTTTTCAGTATTGCATGAGTATATGCGTAGTATATGGAGCATTAGTTCCACTGTGATGATTACAGTAAAATGAATTCATTCATTCAAAAAAGTACAAATTTAAATCACACAGTTGTTCTGTGGCAATACATAAATTTTCCCATTCTCTCTCAATCACAAATACTGTAGAAGGGAATCATTTTAAGAAGATTTAGTGTAATGTATAAAGAATCTTTGGCTGTAAAAGATAAAAACCAAACATTGCCTAAATTATTACAAAACAGTTATCTTTATTTTGATATAGTATATATTCAAAACATCTTGGTCTTGGTGCAACTGCAAAGTATTTATTGTAGCAATATGTTTGCTTCTCATTAGGGTTTCTCATTTCCCCATGTTTTGTTTGTCTCAGGATTCCGTGATAAAAGTGAACTGTTTCCTGGAATCCTGGGATAGAATTAATTATTTTTAAGATATACAAAATATCTTGAAATCAAATGATGTAATTATTTTTCATTTTTTAAAGTAATTTAATAAGTTCTGTAACCTCCAAAATCATATTAATAATGCTGTATAAGATATATAATAAAAATTACCTTTGAATTATGTAGAAATTTTTACAAATAGAAAAAATTTATTAAAGTTTGCTGGAAACCGTATACAACAACAACAACAAAATGCTTTGAATTGAGTTGAAAATTAAAAAAAAAAAAAATTAACTTAGATCAAACTTCTAATTTAAAAGGTAATTTTCATTTTTTAAATAAAACATAATACAAAA
Organism: Centruroides sculpturatus; assembly: GCF_000671375.1. Lineage (NCBI taxonomy): Eukaryota > Metazoa > Arthropoda > Arachnida > Scorpiones > Buthidae > Centruroides > Centruroides sculpturatus. The sequence continues at coordinate 251,488 of NW_019384683.1, forward strand.
TATTATTATAAATTTTTATAATAAGATTTGAAAAAGCAAAGTTGGTCAATACTCCGATCACTCAATCTAATTCTTATTTTAGTAATGAAAAGTCTTGCTACTGAGAATGCCCTTTCCGATTCAATTGATGTGATTGGAATCATGTTTAATGCATTTAAGAGAAGACAGGTGATATGTTTTTTTCACCTGTAGACTGGAAGATTTCTAGTTCATTTTTGAGATTGTAGTACTTCTTTTGCTCCTAGTATTCTTGATTTGTCTACCTCGACTGCTTTAAAAGAAACATCATAGCCCAATAATTCGGCAGTTTGTTTGTCTTTAATAATCAGGTTTATGAAGAAAAACTTCATACTTGCAGACATTGTACTCGTTTGTATCCTTGCCTAATTTGCACAACCTGGCATGACACAGTTATTGAAGATACTGGGCATGGTTAAAAATTAAGACAGCATAAGCACAATTATTCCAGATATTGCAGGTTCTGACAAGTAAAGAATTTTTAGAGTCCTGTCACAAATAAGCTACATATTGATTATTGACCATTTGTGACATGCCATAATGAACAAAAATTAAAAAACTAATAAGTAGGTTTAAAATTAATAAATACAAATGTATTCTGACAGTTTGAGTTAATTATGCTTTCTATTTGTAAAATTTTCTCAACCTTAACACAAAATAAGAAAAAAGTGAATTTTTAAGAAATTTGCAGGATTTCCCAGATTTAAAAAACAATTGGTATCTCATTTGAGAAACCCTACTTCTCATGCATTTTGTCTCATCTTCTCATAAAGTAAAATCATTTTACAATAGTGTTTGTAGTATAAGGCATTATTGCTGTGCTCTAGCAATTAGTATACTGCATCTTGTTGGCTCATTTAAGAGGACATCAGCACTGTGTCATCACATGATTTGTGAAGATTGCATTTTATTCTTATATTATTTGGAAAATTTATGTATTGCTGAAGAACTTCTTCACAAATTACATGTTTCTTTTTGAATGAATTAATTTATTTTACTGTAAACATTGCAATGAAACTAATTCATCAGAAAGTAGGCATATTATAATGCAATGCTGAAAACATCTCTTTGGTAGCTAGATAAATGTTAAAGTGAACAGCCTGTATATATTAACATAGCAGATCCCATTTTTATGACTATTCTAATCCTTTATTTTTATTACTATTGTAAATTTACTTATAACTAAATGAAATTTAAAGTATTTTATTTTTTCTTTGACATTTTTATATAGTTCAAACTGCAATTTTTCAGGAACTTAATTACTTTTTATGATACTAAGCTGATAAAAAGATAGCTTACATAACATGATTTCTAGGAACTAGGAACTGATAAAAGTGAGAATCTGTTGAATCTTATATATAAAAACAATAGTTTCTTGATTATCCAGAATTGGGTTAATTAGAATGTTAAAACACAAATGTTTGCCAGAAATGTGATAAATTATAGAAGATAAGTGTTAAATTGCAATGCTATAGTAAAGGGAAGAATTTTCCAAACTGTGCTCAAATTATTCACAAATTCAAAATAAGTTTGAACACTTATTAAAGTTATCCACTTATTATTTAGATTTCAACCTTTCTGTATATTTTATACAAATCATCAATTTATCTAGAATTTGATTATCCAATTGTTGTTACTCATTGATTCTGAATAATTGAGAATTTTGTATAATAAGGTTGTCAATTTAAATATCCCATTCTCTTTTGTATACACTGTAATATGATTTATTACATTGTTTATTGTGTAAATTTTAATTGTATTGTGACTAATTATATTTTATCAAAATTAATAATTAATCTAGCAAATAATTATTATACATCAAATTTGATCAAAATTTTAACCTATATTTTTTGTTGAAGTTATTGTGTATATTTTTTCATAAATTATATTTAAAATGTTACTAAATGTTTATGATGATATACAGTATAATTATTTTTTTAAAATATAATTAAAGTTACTAACAAATTTTTACTAAAAGCATTGATTTATTTACATTTTAATTTTTTATTAATATCTTTGCAAAATAGAATTTAATTTATACTGTACTTAATATAATGAAATAAAAATATTAATTTAAATAAAATTTTATAATTATATTTATGAAAAGTTACCAAATTTTAATTTTATTCAAAACAATATAACATTTGCCAATCCAAGGAAACATAAGAAATGAAAAAAGAGGATTAGATTGGATGAGCAGATTGCCCATGTTACATTACTATGTCCCATTAATGGGACACAGTAATGTAATACATGGGCAGTCTGCCAAGGGGGATGCCACCCAGGAGAAGTTTCTATGAAACTGGCTCTTATTTAGGTATATTTATACAGGTAATAGAAAACCAGGAAAAATGCACATTGGCCACTGTGTTAGTGAGGTGTGCACCCACAACCAATTACCAGTATTCAGTAGTATTAACTTAGCCACTAGTGTTGGACAAAAAAATAGGAGAAAGGCTCAGATAATCATCATTCTACTGTATAAGAATTTCGATGGGAAGATGAATTGACTTGTGTGAAAGTATCTCACAGTTCGCTATTTTCTTCTGCACATAAAATCTACCTGTTTTGTGTAAAAGAAATTCTATTCCATTTTATTATATTTTATCTCATTTAAATCAATAATTGTGCTTTAATAATTAATTATCCAAGTGTTTGCATGAAGAGACTTAGTCATATAACGATACAGTATAAGTGACAAACATTCTAGTTGGTGGGATTTGTTATGGTTGTCATGCCTGACAAAAAAATTTTGGGAGTTAATATTTTCAAAAATCGAGCATGAGGGAAATGAATGTCTCCACTTTAATTAAAATGTTATAAATTTATCAATAATTATTGTAAACGTAAAGAATGTATATATTTATTTCAGATTCATTGGGAAAAAAGTAGTTTAAATGAAATGTCTCAAATCACAGCTTTCGATATTTGTCTCTGCTATCGTTTGCATCTATTGATGAACGATTTAACTAAATATCAGCGGCTTTTACACATGCGTTTAACCACGTGATTTACGAGCCACGCAGGTACGCGCGGGAAAGAGTTCACGTTGAAGCTAAATGTGGCATGCAGTTGTGAGGCCAGCCGATTAGGGGTGAGGTGTTTTCGACAGCCGAGCGGTTAATTCTGTCGTGTGGGCGCGGAATGACTCACCGAGACAGGTTTACCATATAAAACCGTTTAATAATATACATAAATCGTTCTTACAACAATCTAATGCGGGCAAGAGCTTATCCCACGATGGGTTTCTGTCACAGTTCCTAAAAATCGGACAGTTCGATTGTTCGATTGGTCCTTGGGGAGCTTTCGGCACTGTGGACGCAGAGAACGATGGCTCCGGGGCACGCACCAACACTTGTAGTGATGTCCTCGGTTGACAAGTCGAACCTCGACGATCCTGGACGTGACCTCGGCGATCCTAGAGTGGACGGGTTGGCGAAACCAGTTCCTAGGTCGTCGGAAGAGCCTTCGTTGCGTC
>NW_019384683.1:260315-326720 GCF_000671375.1 Centruroides sculpturatus
TTACAAAGACCCATAGCGAGACGATTGAATTCATAATGCCCCGATGGAGTACTGAACCCAGTTTTCTCTTTTGAATCCGGGCTCAGCGGCAATTGCCAATAACCACTCAATGTGTCCATCGTGGAATAATATTTAGTCTTGCCTAACAGGCTCAATGATTCCTGGATCAACGGTAAGGGGTATGGGTCTATCTTCGTCACTTTATTTAGTTGTCTATAGTCCACCACAAATCGATAACTTGAATCAGATTTCTTGACCAATAATGCCGGTGCTGACCACGGGGAGCTTGATGGTTCAACTACCCCACTTTCCATCATGTTCTCTATTAATTTGTCCATAATTTCTCGCTGCGCATACGGAATGCGATATGGAGCTCGATAGATTGGAGGACTATCGCCTGTATCTATCTTATGCTCGGTTAACTTGCAATATCCCAAGTCGAAATCGTCCTTTGCAAACACCTGTTTGTATTTATACAATAAGTCCAGCAAAGGAGTCAACTTGTCCTTCCCCACTTCACTTAAATCGAATAGATTAGCTACCTGCGCTCTAGTCAGCTCTTTTTCTTTGGATTGCAATGTATGGTTTCGTTCTACGCTTTCCTTTGTTTCTTCTTCTGCCCTAAAAAAGGTCCCTAATCTACTTCCTTTATTAAATTTTATAGGTTGAGTGGACACATTCATAATCCTAATCGGTATTCTGCCACTCTGTTGCGTTTTCACTAAGACACCTGCAATAAACACTCCTTCTCTATCCAAAGTACAAGGTTCAACTACACCTACTTGGTTAACAACTTCGCCTCTCACGTTCCCTTTCACCACGACTTCCGATCGCGGGGGAACTACGCAATCGTTTAACAATGTGACAACACGCGTAGGATCATCTTTCCTTTCGTTTTTTCTAACTGTTTCTCTGTGGCCTGTAGTCTCTAACACTTTACTCTGTTTATTTATCTGTTCGCGGTTTCCTTTCCTCCTCTTCTTATATTTGTTACTTTTATTAACCTTGTTCCGATCTTCTCTAACCTTGTCTAAGCGGGTCACGTTTTCTTCGAACCGACCACGTTGATTCCCTTCGTTCTGTCTGCTATCCTTTATTTCTAATCCTGGCGAATCACTAATGTTGTTATGAACACTTGCCAATCCCCGGAAGGTTACCTCATCTCCTGTTGGGAATATTAACTTCGCGTTTTTAACGGAAATGGTTATATCATATTTCTCTATTATATCCCTTCCTAAAATTCCCTCATTTGGTTCGGTTATTTTAGGGTCTACCACATAACATTCGTGCACAAACCTTAAATTACCTATCTTAAAATTTAGGATATATTTCCCTATTATTTCTATCCCGTGACCTGTTACACTTATTAAATCTAACGCGCTCGTTTGTGCTTCCTGCAATCTGCCTAACTCTTGGAAGAGCGCCTTTGATACTAACGTAACGGCTGCGCCTGTATCTATCGTAAGCCGCGTTCTTTTGTCTTCTATTTCGCAGATTAAGGTGCAAGGCGGTAAATCTCGCGGAGAATCCTCGCTCTTAGATCTACCGATTCCCGCCAACGGGATCGCATCGCATCCCTCGTCTCTTACATTAAGCAAACCGCGTGGTTGTTCTTTGACCTTAATCGAAATAACTCTATCGCCGCGATTCCCTTTTGAATCATTTCGATTTCCTTCTCTATGATAATCTACTGGATTGGTGCTTTCCTCTGGACTGGGTAAGGCTAAACATTTACTGGCGGTGGCACGGAGGGGTGTTCGCGGAGTTGCGTAACTCCCTTCCGGCCAGTCCTGACCGTAACGCGCCGAAAAATAAGGCATNATGCCACCCAGGAGAAGTTTCTATGAAACTGGCTCTTATTTAGGTATATTTATACAGGTAATAGAAAACCAGGAAAAATGCACATTGGCCACTGTGTTAGTGAGGTGTGCACCACAACCAATTACCAGTATTCAGTAGTATTAACTTAGCCACTAGTGTTGGACAAAAAAATAGGAGAAAGGCTCAGATAATCATCATTCTACTGTATAAGAATTTCGATGGGAAGATGAATTGACTTGTGTGAAAGTATCTCACAGTTCGCTATTTTCTTCTGCACATAAAATCTACCTGTTTTGTGTAAAAGAAATTCTATTCCATTTTATTATATTTTATCTCATTTAAATCAATAATTGTGCTTTAATAATTAATTATCCAAGTGTTTGCATGAAGAGACTTAGTCATATAACGATACAGTATAAGTGACAAACATTCTAGTTGGTGGGATTTGTTATGGTTGTCATGCCTGACAAAAAAATTTTGGGAGTTAATATTTTCAAAAATCGAGCATGAGGGAAATGAATGTCTCCACTTTAATTAAAATGTTATAAATTTATCAATAATTATTGTAAACGTAAAGAATGTATATATTTATTTCAGATTCATTGGGAAAAAAGTAGTTTAAATGAAATGTCTCAAATCACAGCTTTCGATATTTGTCTCTGCTATCGTTTGCATCTATTGATGAACGATTTAACTAAATATCAGCGGCTTTTACACATGCGTTTAACCACGTGATTTACGAGCCACGCAGGTACGCGCGGGAAAGAGTTCACGTTGAAGCTAAATGTGGCATGCAGTTGTGAGGCCAGCCGATTAGGGGTGAGGTGTTTTCGACAGCCGAGCGGTTAATTCTGTCGTGTGGGCGCGGAATGACTCACCGAGACAGGTTTACCATATAAAACCGTTTAATAATATACATAAATCGTTCTTACAACAATCTAATGCGGGCAAGAGCTTATCCCACGATGGGTTTCTGTCACAGTTCCTAAAAATCGGACAGTTCGATTGTTCGATTGGTCCTTGGGGAGCTTTCGGCACTGTGGACGCAGAGAACGATGGCTCCGGGGCACACACCAACACTTGTAGTGATATCCTCGGTTGACAAGTCGAACCTCGACGATCCTGGACGTGACCTCGGCGATCCTAGAGTGGACGGGTTGGCGAAACCAGTTCCTAGGTCGTCGGAAGAGCCTTCGTTGCGTCTCGGTCGGGAGCACCAAATCCCGACAGGTGAGCACTACACACCAAAACCCAAGACTCTGTAAAGTTCCCGAAAACGTGGTTTTATCGATTTTTTCCACCGCGGTCGCCTCTCCATTGGTCTCTCCTCGTCACATGGTGACAATTCGAAACTCCAGGCAGGGCGCGGGAGAGGTCAACGTCGCGTCGGAACACGACTCCTCTCCAACCTCGTTTTCCTCGACTTTACTCTATCTATTGTTTAAAATGTTTTAACAAGACAAAAGGTTCATTGTTTAAATCCGATCTTTAAGTTCGCTCTTTCGCACTACGAAACTTGACTCATTTAAAAAGTCGTTAATGGCCTGCTTTCGGACCCCGTTTGGGTCTTCACACAGTCAATCACTTAGGCATGTCTTTCGGTTCAACCGTTCTCGCATTTACACGTACAGTACAGTACAGTACACATCTAACTGCAGGAAGCGGTCATAGCGGATTATCGTTGCTAGACGAAAGAATTTGTAACCGATTTTATAAATTTGTGTAAAGAACATCCTTGCTTATGATGTATTAAAAGTAAGGAGTATCCAACAAAAATATGAAAAACGAGGCCGGAAATGGCTGTAGTAGTGCCTATATTCTTTCACTCAAGTACTGTACGGGGCTTTCTCCTATTTTTTGGCTATTAACTACTACATATATTTCAGCAGCAGCAATAATACGGACGCGCTTCTTTATTTGCACTCATAATATGGTTGACTCGATTAGGATGTGATCATACACTACTTGTAACTTTTGAAATGTTCAATGCCACGCGCCACGCAGTCGGATGAGAATGCACGCTGTCTTGCATTTACACATCTACGTTCTGAACGCAGGAAAGGTACGGAAAAGAGTATTTTGTATTTTTTTCACTCCACGTTCTTGCGCATCACGAACCCGTTCGTTCGTTCGCACATTTAAGAATATACTGTACCTGTACGTATAAAGGCCACTATTGGTTAAAATTCTAACTTCCCTCCCACTCGTGATGCCGAGTTTAAAGTATGATCACAAAATGTAATTTGAAATTAGATATGTCCAACAACTTTACGCTAAAATTTGGGGGTCATAGCCAACTTAACCCCCACTAGGCACATCCATGGTCATGCTATAAAAACTGCGTTTAAATAATTTTATAACTTCATTATTCCTGTTATAGTCCTTTTTATGTTTCTCTTTCATATGTCTACTTAAACTTTGCTTATACTTGTAGGGCCTACTTTAAATTGCATATACAGTACTGCATTCCATTTTCAACAAAGACAACGAAATACTGAAACAAAGACAAATCTTGTTGCCGCGATTGGCGCTGTTTGCCATAGCAGAATTTAGAACTAATATTTTTCTGGGAACTAGACTCTATTTTTGTAATAAAAAAAAAAAAACAGCTACATCTTGTATACAGCTAACACCTTGTGGGTACCGCTTCCAAGCGCCAAACTTATAGTTACCAAAGAAAACTCCCAAGAAAAATTGACTGTCTTCTAAATTGTCATAATTATTTTACGTCTGATGTTTTTGTTTGGGTAAAAAGAATTAATAGAAAAAATTTTCTACTTATAAAATGGTTACTTTATAGTTTAGTGTTTTGTTAACGAGAATAAACGAAAAGGTTATAGATTTTACATACATCGTTTGTTGTATTTGTATATAAGTATCACAATCTTGTCAAATTTGATCCTCTGGCCTTGTTTGTTTTTTTTTTTACAAAACTTGACGTGTCGAGACTCACAAAACCCAAAAAGTCAAAGGAAAAAAAATTCCGCGTGTGTTTTGGAGTGATAAAATACCCATGTTCGAATAAACACCTTTCCAGCGAGGATCGATGTTTGGTCCCCCTGTATATCAAGAATAACACGCAACACAACATTGGAAACGTATTTGCATCAACAAAAAACAGGTTCCCGAATATCAGAGTAACCAGAATCGAGTTACACACACGTGTGAAGCTCAGTTGTATCCATTAAATGCTGACACTGTTTTTGTGAATAAACATTCTCGTTTTTCAATTCAAAAAGACATTCGAAACGAATTTCTACGAGTCTAACAGCTCGGACAGATCTTCAAAAAAAGAAAAATGAGTAAAAATAGAAAAATATAATTTTGTGTTTTTACCGCCAGGAAGAAAGGCGATTTGTACGAAATTTTGTTAGTGTTATTAGGCTAAACGGAATTTAATAGGACTACTACGACACAATAATGCATTACTTGTATACGAAGCATGTAAATTTAATAAGTACAACATCTAAATTAAATTATAAAATGATTGGGATACGAAATAATTGAACGAATAAACAATCCAAACAATCTTTATTGTAGAATCTATACTTGGCTAATTGTTGGAAATCCACATTAAAAAATAGCAGAGGAATAATTAGATGTGTTTCACGTCGAATGTCCTAAATGTCGGGATGTTTACATCTACCCGGTTTCCCTGACATGCGCCCATCTGTATTGCAAGACATGTATCGAGAGTGCCAGGAAAATCAGAAAAGTCTGTCCGATATGTTAATCTCCTACACGAAAAATTAGAAAACGAGACGATCGAATCAAGAAAATGAAGAAAATCATGGCCACACATTACGCCATCTGCCATTCGTGTGGGAAAACAAGACTCTGCGGCGACAAATCACGGACTGGTGAGATGGCGCCACTCCTCTACGAGTTTCCCGGGAATCCCGGATAGAAAAACGGGAACTGGGTTTTTCCCAGAGAGAGAATTCTGGGTATTGTTGCTTCTTCTTCTTGTCGGGTGATCGCTGCCATGAGCACGTGTAGCTCTCTTTCAAGTGTACTCGAGGATTGTTAAATGTTGTTAAATAAATGTTGTTTTAGTTTAAAACGTGGTCGTGGACTTAACTAATTCACGTTTACAACCTTCTGATAAAGACAGTCTTTGTGGAGATGTAAATGGATGGAGAAAGACGGCCAGGTTTCGTCTAACCGATGGCGGCCATCCATTACCTCCAACTCTTATCGGGACTCCGTAAGCACAGGACGGGATGCAAAGAGGCCGCCGAAAATTCCAATAAAAAAAAAATTTCTGCTTGTACGAAAACCATTTGATGTGCGCTGTGCCAAAAGAAGATCGCACCAAACGGACTCTTAAAAGCGCCTGAAAAACGAGGAGTGGACGTTCCGTTGATCTGTCCGAAGTGCGCTTTGAAAAATAGACTAAATCGAGATAATTTAAAATAGACGTGGACAAAAATTTCAACGAATAATTTTGAATACAAATAACGCTTTGTTCGGTGAATTAAAATGAAAAATTTCTAAGTTTTGAATCATTAAAATTTGATTTTATTATTTACAAATAATTTCATTATTTACAGCAAAAAAGACATATACGATACTTATGTTTAGATTCTTTCTACACCTGTTCGTATAACAACTTTTTATATTTTAACGGGCAATTATTTATCGTGACATGGTTACATTGCTGGGATGCAATTTTTAAATCGTATTTTTAATTTTTAAAATTTAAAATATATGCTCTCCACCTAATAACGAGTTCGTTATATCGTTACTTCCGATTGGATAAAAGAACATCACACGGTCACTATGGAAAGATTAAAAAAAATTGTTATAGAAGTGACAAAATGAGGCTAGCATTTTTTAAAATTTAAATTTTAAATTTAATGAAGTAAGTTTAAAATACGCCAATTGCCAAAATATTTAAAAATGCAATTTAAGGGAAATTTCTTCAAGCATGAACGTCACGTGGTCAATGACGTCACTGTAACGAAAGTGCCATATCCTATCCTAAATCGATAAAATGTTTATTCTATAGCTAATATTTTCTTAAAATAATAAATAAAAAAGAAAATCAGTAGCGTATACTTTCCGTAAGAGCGTAAAACGAATATAACCAAAATTTCATCTGGATTGGACAAAAATTGCAGGAGTTATAAGGAATTCACACAAACAGACAACGGCTTTTATATTATTAAAAAGACTGGTGACATGTAGCAACTCTAAACATTTTGGCAAACAATCAACTGTTTTAGATGTAAAAAATTAATAAATTACAGTTCAAGAATTCCTTTGGAAGATGGCTAAATTTTTATACTGCTAAATTCTCTAAAGGTCATTTTGTATTTATTAACGAAGACCAATTGTCGATGGACATATATAAAGTGCTTCCAATAAGAGAAGAATATTTCTCAGACTTTACATCAGAAGAGATAAAAAGAGCAATTAAACGTTTTATATCTGGCACCTCATCTGGATCTGATTTTATTCGAACAGAATATTTAAAATGTTTCTCAGAACAATTCTTACTCACAATATTGGAAGTTTTTAATTAATTATCACTAAATTAGAAAGCTGTATAAGCCGTGAATTTAAAAACTAATAGCATCAAAAATAGCATTTGAAACTATTCTTATATTCTCAAAAATATTGTGGCAACACTCAATTTATTATAATAGTGATCGTCTGTTAAGTCGAATTTATTTTTACATTTATTTAAATAAAAATGCAAATGTTCAAAATCTTAAATCTTCTAAAGTTCTTAACTGATTGCTTTGAAATTTTGACACAACGTTTCATTCGAATACGCGCGTTTTTATATTATATAAATGTCAAAATTCCTCCCCCGCGGGGAGAGGGACAAAATTAAGGCTTACCGTGAAGAACTGTGTCTTCCATTATTCTATTTTAGATGCGGTTTTTTGCGTTTTAAAATAGGGTACTTTACTGTACGTCAAGAGAATGTACACTAAAAAGCAGGGCTGTGGAGTCGCGTAAAAATCTACCGACTCCGACTCCGACTTTTCCTTATCATCCGACTCCGGCTAAAATACCAAAACTCCACGACTCCGACTCAACAACTGAGGGACTGTGGAAGTCGCGTAAAAATCTACCGACTCAGACTCCGACTTTTCCTTATCATCCGACTCCGGCTAAAACATCAAAACTCCACGACTCCGACTCCACAGCCCTGCTAAAAAGGGATTTTTCGAAATTCCTCCGCGGGGAGTGTTATACATTTATAATGGATACATTTTGAGCCACAGCAACGCGTGGCTGGGTACAGTTAGTATTTTATATAATATAATCGCAAATTAAATTTACATTTTTATCAAAAACTATTTAAATATTGTCTAAAAATTATTATGATCAAAAATAACATTTGAAAATTGTTCTGCACTCCATAAATAAATAGATTGTGAAAACGTGTTGGCTGGCAACACTTATTCGCAATATGTCGGTCGTCTGCCGAGTTTAAATTATTTTTCTGTCTTGTGTATAAATTTAATCCCAAAGTAAATTAATAATTAATTTATAGACAAAAAATGGAAAGCTACTTAAGCGTTGAATCTAAAAAACTCGTTTACGAGGTGTTGTATGCCGTAAAATCCGATTACGATGACGATTTTAAATGGCGATCTGCAGAGAGACTTCGCGATCATCTGGTAAAAGAGGGAAGTTTGAAATATTCTTGTACTCTTCCGTTGCAGGATATATTATGCGCTTTATTGACATTACCTTCACGTTTGGGTTGGCAGAAGAAATTGCTTAATGACTTTTTTCTGAACGGAAATCATTGCGACAGTTTTCTAGTATTAGTTCGTCAATTAAACGAGAAAACGTAAGTTTAATTTCATAATAGATTTTAATATGAATTTATATAAATATGGTATAAAGTTTCATTTCTACATTTGATCTAGAATTCTTTTTTTGGATATATTGATCATATAACTTTATAGGCTGGGTTATTGTACAAGTATATGTAGAGACATTTTAACAGTGTCTCTGAACCTAAGCAGAAAGGCAAATTAGGATCCCTCTTCTGTGCAGTCGTACCTCAGGATATGAAATTAATTTGTTCCTAAACTGAGATCGTATCATGAAAATGTCGTATGGTGAATCATTTTTCTCCATATGATTACATATAAAACCAAATGATCTGTTTCAACACGAAAAACACACTCAAATTAAAGCTTAGTAGTACTGCATTTGCTTTCTTTCCTACACTTCCACCAGCACTTTCACTGGATAGAGGTCACTTGGTAAAATATCTATCCAAAGAGATTTGGCTTTGCCTACTTTTTAAAATGTTTCTAAAATGACTTAGGCAAATGTCATTAAACTGAGCAGCAATACGACCAGTGTGAACCTTTTCGGGATGTTTCTTTTCAATAAAATCAGTCACTTTCTGATAAGAGATCCTTCCACGACAAAGCAAACACGCGGACTGAGACCAATGAACAGAAGGAACATGTGATCATGGCAGTGGCGTTGCAAACTAATGTAACATCATATGGTGAGTTTTTGTTCGTACTATGGAGCAAAAATATGTTTAAATTTCATATTGTATCCTGAAAATTTCATATCGTATCCTGAAAATTTCATATGATGAAGCGTTTGTATCCTGAGGTACTACTGTATATTCAATGGCTGCATTCAGCAGAGTCAACAGTTGTAACTGAGCAAAAGTGTTTCAATCGGTACATGTTACATAGTTATGTCTGCTGAACAATGAGTGACATATGCATTGGAACTGGAAGCAGCCATCATTGGTCAGTGTCGAGTAGTGATAGGTAGCTTAAATGAAAGATGCTACTGAATGTGACGTCAAAACATCATGCGTTTTGAAACGGTGCTACTGCAGAGTGCATTTGGCAGAAAAATACTCAACAGCTCTGCAACTGTTGAGTCTTCTGAATGCAGCCAATAACTACTCATAACTAAACTAGGCACAGTTTGCAAATTCCACACTTTCACATGTCCCTAGTATGTCATAATTACCAGTTAACAAATATTTCATAATTCTGAATATGTTTCTCTATAAAAAACAAATACTTGAATAAAATATATAGCTAAATGACTGAATTTTTGGTAGTTTTGTTTTTATCACTACCAGTTGCATTGCAGTAATAATAGTTATTACTAATGTAGTTGTGCTTAATTTAGCTATTGTTAGTCATTGGCTACATTATAAACAGCCATTATGTTTGTCAAAATATTGATCTAATCAAAAGTAGTTTACTGAATAATCTTTTTGTTTAATATTAACATTATTTAAATTTATAATTATATTATTTCCAAAATTCAAACATTAATGTTCTTTCCAAACCAGTTTTAGCTGATTGAATAGTATTTTTTCAAAGGTAATTGGACCATCGACTAGTATGCTATTGATATGAGATGAGTATTTTGTCATCAACGAGTTTGAAGAAAAATTTTCAGTAGCAGCCATCTAATATTGCAGGTTGTCTATATAAAATTTTCTTGTGGGGAGTAACACTAATTTCAACTTTTTAAAATCAACTGATGTACTGCTTTGGCAACTGTTTTTTAATAGATGTTTTATTCATTTTTTAATATTTCTGTTGTTTAAATATTGTTCAACATAACTTAAGTTATGTAGATATGAATTCTTTGGTACCAATTTGTACATGCAGTGGTTCTAGATGAGGGAGAAGAAACATTGGAAAATGGAATTAGTTATATTCTTATTGACGGTAAGGGGAAATAGAAAGAGACAAATATATATATATATATACAGGGTGTGGCATAGAGAGTGGATAATCCATTACCTCCGGATACAGGACATCATATCATGACTGTTCAGGAAATTAAACATTGTGTTTAATAGAAGTGTCATAGTTTTTGAGTTATTGGACATTTTCTATTTTTTTGGAAAATGGACTTCTCTACTGGGGGTGCCTTAAGGACAAAATATACAAAAAGCCCATGACCTTGATCAAGCAGCTTCGGGAGCGAATCAAAAGGGCTGCACGGAAAATCAGTGAAGCAGGTATTGCGGGAAAAATTAAGCGATCATTTATTAGAAGGTGTGGGGCATGTGTCAGAGCCCATGATGATCACTTTGAACACTTATTGTAAATTTACAATAATAAATGTAGTAACCCAATTGATCATTTTGTTTTATTCTATCATTTTAATTAGATTCATTGGATTTCCAATTAGATTATTTAGAAGCCCAATTCATTCATGAGATTTTAAAAATTTTCCTTGATCTTTCTCAGTAGGAATATTCATTGAATTGAAAGTTACAAATGCCATTTATGCTATTTTAAATCTCAGTACAATAGGCAAATCATTAGTTAGTTTGTCACTCAGGTTACAGTACTTTTTTTTACACCGAAAAAAAACAAAACAAACATTTTGAATTACTTTTTGTTCTAAAAAAAACCAAGACTATGACACTAAAATGGCAGTTTATGTTTGATAGAGCATGTATCCAAAACTAGTACAGGTAGCCCTCGGTTTACACTGGCTCAATTTACGCCGATTAACAATAATGCCACTGCTCAATTTGCCATTTCGTGATGTAATTCCCCTATTTTCCCTATGCCAGACTGATTTTTGTTGCAATGTTTATGTATTTACTGAGCTGCGACATTGTACAGTACATTTGTTAAAACAAAGATTTTTATTGAATATATTTATTTTTTCTCTTCAATATTATTGGGTATGTATGCATTTGCATTAAATTAATATTAAAATACTAAATGTTTAGGTTCCCACGAGTCAAGTTATTAAACTTAATAGTCCAATAAATGTCGTTCGAATCCAGAGCACTAATAAATGCAAATAGTTTGTATCCCATATCAGTTCATTCAGAAAAACACCTTACGACACAGTAGCACTTCCAGCGATCACAAATTATCGTTAGTGAGATGAAATCTACTTCTCGTTGGCCAGACGATACCTACTTCTTGTCAGTCAGACGATATCTAACTCTCCTTAGCGAGACGAAACCAACTTCAATTTTTCTGTTCAAACTGACTTTAGATATGCACTAGGGCAGCCGGCAGTGGACCAATCAGCATCTCTGCTTGTCTGTAGCTCTATTTCGGGTTAGTGTATCCTTTCAACTATGGAAAGTTTGGCGGATGAACTTGTGAGTTAGACAATGATTGGGAGCAAAGTGCAAATGTAAAAAGGAGCATCATCGCATCCATTCAACCATATTCCAAAATTATTAATGAAAGAAAACAAAAATCTAAACCATTACAAATGGATACTTTTTTCCGAAAAATGTAAGAGATCTGAAACTTTGAAATGTCTTTTGAGATTTTTTAATAAAAACATTTCATTTTATTCTATCATAAAATACATTTAAAAAAATTAAATATATAATATATCTATTTTGTATTATATTGTATTAATAAACAAAATTATTTGCATATTTTTCACTTATGTAGAACCTAACCCTATACCTTGCTGTAAATATGGGTTCATTTTACGCTGATTCGATTTGCACCAGCTTTTGTAGGAATGGAACTGCGGCATAAACTGAGGGCTACCTGTATTCAAAAACAGAATGGAAAAAATCCTTGATTTGTGACCATGATATTGAAAAATGTAAATGACGGAGTCCATTTTCCCAAAAAATAGAAAATGTCCAATAACTTGAAAACTATGACAATTTTTCTAAACACAATGTTTAATTTTCTGAACAGTCATGATGTGCCGTATCTGCAGGTAACAGATTATTCACTCTTTATGCCACACCCTGTATAGTGTATTTAATAGTTACTGGAGCTGATCTGGTTTGAATCTATAATGAAACGTGCTACTATATAAGCTAGATTTTGATTATTTAGTTTGGCAATGAAATATTGTATAAATTTTTTATTAGAAAACTTTTATGAAAGATCACAAGAAGAATCTCTGAAAATATATTTAATATTTTTGATGAAATTTTTAGAATTTTCACAATTATAATAAGTTATAGATTTTTCTCTTTTGCTACTTTCCATTCTTTAATAAATAATGCATCTTAATTTAATCCCATTGCTGAAAGGTTTTTTAAAAATAAAATAAACTAAATATGTGTACAGTATTAAAATTTGTAGCTATAACTCAGACACTGAAAAGCAAGCACAATACAATCTTAGTAATCTGGCCATTTTCTACTTTGAGATATCTAGTACAGTGGTACCTCAGGATACGAATGCCCCAGCATACGAAATTTTCAGGATACGACATGAAATTCAAACATATTTTTGCTCCACAATATGAACAAAAACTCACCATACGATGTTACATTAGTTCACAGCGCCATTTTTTATTCACTTCTGTTTCATTGGTCTCAGTCCATGTGTTTACTTCGTCGTGGATCTCGCTCGATAAAGTAAATCTTAAGGTATTATCAGAAAGGGACTGATTTTATTGAAAAGAAACATCCTGAAAAGGTTCACACTGCTGTATTGCTGCTTGGATTAATGACATTTGCCTAAGTCATTTTAGAAACATTTTAAAAAGTAGGCAAAGTCAAACCTCTTTGGATAGATATTTTACCAAGCGACCTCTATCCAGTGAAAGTGCTGGTGGAAGTGAAGGAAAGAAAGCAAAAGCAGTAAATAAAAATTTTTAAAAACTATAAATATATAAAACAATGCTAATTTTTAAACATCTTTTTTAAGTTATTGTTACATTATGTTATGTAAGTTAAGTTTTAGTATCATTTCCCTTCTCCCTCTGTTCCGCCACCAGTTTACACCTCCACGTTGTCTATCCTCAAAGGTAAAGTGCAAATAAAACTACATTTTTTTTAATCAATTATTATTCTATTATGGTTATTTATACATTTACAACTACAAAATGCATTTTTCAGTGTTTTCCTTACTATAGTTATTATTTTTTAATGTACTACTCAGCTTTAATTTGAGTGTGTTTTTCATGTTGGAACGAATTATTTGGTTTTACATGTAATCGTATGGGGGAAAATGATTCACCTTACGACATTTTCATGATACAATCTCAGTTTCGAAACAGATTAATTTTGTATCCTGAGGTACCACTGTAATTCAATACTAGTTGATTTTCAGGTGTTACCAGCACTGTTATCAAGTTGTAGACAAGTTTCCCACTATTCCAGTTCTCACTAAATTTGAACACTTTTCCTCTAAGCATGACATAATATTAAAGATTTTTAGGTTCATCATCTTAGGCTTCTTGAAAATGTATAGTATCTTACAAAACAATACTGTATAAATATAAAAATTGGTTCCCAAAATTTTCCACCAAAATTATTGTACTTTCTTCTAAATTTTCCATGGTTATTTCAATTTTTCACTAAATTTACTGAGAATCTATCAACTTGGCCACATGATTGATGGTGACAGCCACACACTCGGATGTTTTGATCAATAGTTCAACTTGCATTTTGCTACATCATCGACAGTTGGCTCCCCACTGTCAAATTTGTTTATTTACTCAACTATTTTCATGATGCCAATTATATTCATATTTTTGTGTTTAAATTGTTAATTTTCCAAAATGTATAAACTTCCGATAATTTGGCAGTCTTCTTAATCTAACATTATTCTGGTCTCATATGTTAGATTACCAAGATTGTACTGTAATGATTTATGCAAAATTTCAAAATTCTTTACTTTAAAAATGATATCTTTTTGATCACTTTATAACTTATTGGGCTGCAATTTTCAGATTGCAGACCTATACATTCCCACTGTTGTCCACCCATCTGTCCTTCATTAATCACAAGAATAGAGTTAGATGAAAATTGAGACCAGATATGGAAAACTTAGGGTCAGATGCCCCATTTAACTATATATAAACTTTTGGTCTGTACTAAAGTCATGTGATTTTTTTTAAATTAAAAGATGATTGAAAATTGCAGCCCAGCATTATGAGGATGTTACAATAATATACACTTGATTTTCATTTATAAAATGTATATTTTGTTGGTAAAATTTTTCAATCTTTTTGCCAAGTTAATTTATCATATATTTACAAATTTTTAAAATTTTGTTTATTATAAATTAGAAAGTAGGTATGATTTTTATTTATTTTATTATTTTGTTTAGCTTAAATGAAGCACAAGTTGTTGATCTTCTGGAAAAATTTATTATACATCCCAACATGAAAGATATGATTTTAGAGCAATGCATTATTCAAGAATACAAGAAAAATATAGTTCATTTGTATTTTCATAAATGGGATGAAATAATTTCTTTTCTCGTCACCCTGCCTGAAAGAATGACAAAAAGATTTAAAATTAATATAAGGTAAGAATTACTGTATATCTCGGGTATAAATTTTTGTCAAAGTTTTATAGTTTTAGTATATACAGTAGAGTGCCGTTTATCCGAATCATTTGGGGACTGGGGTTGTTCGGATAACTTATTTTTTGGATAACTGATTATGTACGAAAAATTATATAAATGTATCCCATGTTGAAATTTTTCTCTGTTGCATGTCGCTTTGTGTTAAATTTTCGTCGACGTTAAGCCTAACATAAACTTTTTTAAATAACAATCGTGGCTATTGTATCGTTAAAAATTATTTTTTTATTTTTTACAAACAAAATAAATATATTGAAAAGTATAAAAACAAAAAAATTATACTTTAGAAGTTAATCTAGTATCAAAAACGTTTGATTCAGCATGACACACAGTCCTCAGAAAAACACCACACAAAAGTGCCAGTGCTGCCAACTAAAACACACACACCAACAAAAAAAGTATTGGAGTAGCCCAAGATATAGCCAGATTGCAGCGCCACAGCACTAGCGAAAATTTAAATTTGCCGACTGAAATGCTTTCGGTTAACCGATGTTTTGGATAACTGGCTTTCGGATAAATGACACTCTACTGTATCTGCCCTATAAGACAACCCCCAAACTATCAACAGCCCATGAATTCAGTTTAGATCAGCGATTATCATCTGAATAATAATACTGTATAGCATATACAGAATTACGTCCTATTTATAATTTTTCAAATGAACAAATTTTATTTTCTTTCATCTGGCAGCACTGCCTTGTGATTGTTACATTGGCACTGATTCAGCATTTGGGTAATGACCTTGACTATTCACAAAAATGTCGTATGGGCTATTCTATTTTGTGCACATATCCTACTCTCTTCTAGTAAATAATTACAGATTGTCTGTCTTTTTATAATGGTTTTAATTTATATAAATTTCAATCTAATTCTTTTTTGTATCGGTCCTATAAGACAACCCTGGATTTTGGAGGCCTTTTTCTTTTTTTTATGATTCAACTATCATCTTATCTGCCAAGATATATGGTATTTTTAAAAAATTTTTTAATTTTAAATATATACAGTAAAAACTCTATATTACAGATCCTAATATAAATGACCTAGCATAATTACAGATGGTTTAATTCAATTTGGCCAAAAGTATAGGAAAATTATAAGAAAACTTACCCCACTATGAACTACCTGCAAACTGTTGTCCTTCCATTATTATGTACAGTACTTTTTGGTCACCATTTTATTTTGTCATAGTTATTGTTTTATTTAATTTTTGCAAAAAATAATATAATATTTATTTTTAATCATTTTTTTCAGTCTACACGTTTACATANATGTTGAAATTTTTCTCTGTTGCATGTCGCTTTGTGTTAAATTTTCGTCGACGTTAAGCCTAACATAAACTTTTTTAAATAACAATCGTGGCTATTGTATCGTTAAAAATTATTTTTTTATTTTTTACAAACAAAATAAATATATTGAAAAGTATAAAAACAAAAAAATTATACTTTAGAAGTTAATCTAGTATCAAAAACGTTTGATTCAGCATGACACACAGTCCTCAGAAAAACACCACACAAAAGTGCCAGTACTGCCAACTAAAACACACACACCAACAAAAAAAGTATTGGAGTAGCCCAAGATATAGCCAGATTGCAGCGCCACAGCACTAGTGAAAATTTAAATTTGCCGACTGAAATGCTTTCGGTTAACCGATGTTTTGGATAACTGGCTTTCGGATAAATGACACTCTACTGTATCTGCCCTATAAGACAACCCCCAAACTATCAACAGCCCATGAATTCAGTTTAGATCAGCGATTATCATCTGAATAATAATACTGTATAGCATATACAGAATTACGTCCTATTTATAATTTTTCAAATGAACAAATTTTATTTTCTTTCATCTGGCAGCACTGCCTTGTGATTGTTACATTGGCACTGATTCAGCATTTGGGTAATGACCTTGACTATTCACAAAAATGTCGTATGGGCTATTCTATTTTGTGCACATATCCTACTCTCTTCTAGTAAATTATTACAGATTGTCTGTCTTTTTATAATGGTTTTAATTTATATAAATTTCAATCTAATTCTTTTTTGTATCGGTCCTATAAGACAACCCTGGATTTTGGAGGCCTTTTTCTTTTTTTTATGATTCAACTATCATCTTATCTGCCAAGATATATGGTATTTTTAAAAAATTTTTTAATTTTAAATATATACAGTAAAAACTCTATATTACAGATCCTAATATAAATGACCTAGCATAATTACAGATGGTTTAATTCAATTTGGCCAAAAGTATAGGAAAATTATAAGAAAACTTACCCCACTATGAACTACCTGCAAACTGCTGTCCTTCCATTATTATGTACAGTACTTTTTGGTCACCATTTTATTTTGTCATAGTTATTGTTTTATTTAATTTTTGCAAAAAATAATATAATATTTATTTTTAATCATTTTTTTCAGTCTACACGTTTACATATGCCCAGTTTTGTTTTATTTTCTGACTGATTAATTTTGTTCATTTTTAGTTTTGTTTTCTCTACAAGTGATGAGTTATTATAGCCCACCAGTGGTCAAGCAGATAAAACCAACTATATTGATATTTCATCATGGGTTTGTGCATCATCAAAGGACTGGTTACATGTAGTTTTCTGGGTGTTTTTCACATTTCTAACACCTAAATAGAGATCAGTTTTCCATAAAAGTCCTCCTGGGAGGCATTCCCCTCAGCAGATTATCCATGTATCACATTGCTGTAGCAAATCAAACCAAATCTTGTATTTGTTTGTAAAGCAAAGCCATGGACCATAAAAAATAATGAAAAACTTTAGATTTAACACAAAAAATAGATATAATTCACCAGATTGAAGATAGAAAATCTCAGTTTCTGATTGGTAAAGAAAGTTTATGAGTAAGCAGACAATTTCAAACAGTTTTAAAGCAAGAAAAAAAACTACAACAGGTTTTTCTTAAAAATATTTTAAAAAGAAAAATAAAATAAAAGTATTGTTTTTACAAGTTTAATAAAAATTTGACATATATACTTTACAACTGAAATTTTGTCCACTACATAATTAATGTTTGACCACAATATCGATATGCAGTAATGGACAAGTTGATATTACTATATACGGTAGAATCTCATTATATCAGTGGTAATAAGTCTGGTGAAATTAGTTAAAATACATTGATTTGGCATCTGAACTTGGAGAAAACATCTGCAAACTGCAGATATTTTCTCTACATTTGTTATAGAGATCCATGCTAATATGATTCTGCTGTATAGTAATAGACTTTTGATATAACAAACAAATCCATAATAACAAGTAATCACAATAAAACAGATACAGTATTTATATATATCACCCATTCAATCTGTCCGTCCGTCCCATATCCATTTGATAACGGACACTAGAGGCACCCCTATCATGTCATATTTCAAACATTCAAATTAACAATTTTAATTTTTATTTAAATTAACAATATGAATTATTATTATTCATTTGGCAATAAATTATTATTTGGTCAATATAACAATATAAATAATTCAGTATATTTGTAATAGGAATTTATTATTTCAGGGGCTTATATCTCGCGAAGGGTCGCGAGTAGGGGTATGGTTTATTTGCCTTTTTGTTCGCACAGGAGGCTACAGTTTGGGGGGGTCGCCACCTCTTCACCTAATCTTACCATTGGGACTTTAACAGCACTGTACAGCATATTGATAGGAACAAAAAAGTCAAAGGAACCGTGCCTCATGGAAATTTGTAAACAACACCCACTAGGGGGCGTCCCGGGCTACTAGTTTGTTATAACATACAATTTCTTCAGTCCTGTGGTCTGTTATATCAAGCTTTTACTGTGTATATATGTATATATATAAATTTTCATAATGATATTGTATTATTAATTTTAGGAAGAACTTTCAAGTGGATACATATATAAGTCATCTCATTACATCTTTTCTTTCGGTTTTACATCAGCTTCATAAAAGATTGACTGAAGAGAAAGATGTAAATTTAGAATTTCTTAGTAAACTTTTAGGAAAACTTTGTATTTTAGGTTATGCAAGTAAGTTTTTTATTTTAATTTTTTACTTAGATTTGATTTATTATTTTGTAATTCAGATAATGAGGTAGAGTTAGTTTTTGATTCATAAGTTTGAATGTTATAAAGAAATATTTTATAACAGTTTAAAGTTAACAGAATGTTATTAATAGTTTATGATGTATATAAAATGTATTATATAATTTCATAAATTTACAAGCAAATTTCATTTATATTGTTTTAATTGTGAAAATACAATAAGAACCCTAATTATCTGAGTTCAAATTAACTGTGGTTCTACATTATTTGAGGCAAACCGTTAAGTGAATATACCAATTTGCTTGTAATTCTCCTAATACATAATTTATGCACTTTGTGCATAAATACTGTATTAGGAGTTACTTTACTCTTGAACTTTTAAGAATTATAAGCAAATTCCTCACTACCTGGCCACCTGCATTGTGGGCCTTGCCAAACTCACAATCATTATGAAAAATAGACCCACAGGACGGAAAGAACAAAACAAAATAGTGGTTGATGCTGAGATAACTGGAGAACATTGAGACAAAGATGGAAGGTGCTGGTATAAAACAGGCACAACAAATCCCTTGCTAATGTCATTTTTACTTTCCCAGCCGTTAACAAATTATGTCAATTGGTCAATTGGAAATTATGTCAATTGGTCAAAAAAGACCCCCAAGATTTTTAATTTTTGTACTCAAGAGATCTTAAAACATCAAGAAATGCAAAACAATTTTAGGGTTCTTCCATATGTAGTGATGATAGTGTATGGGAGGCACAATTTTGTTCACTCTGTTTAAAGCTTTATAATGCCTGTGCTTTTTGTCAAAATTTCTGGAATTTTGCAGTGAATTTGTATATTAGGGGATCAATTCTATTAAATTTTGGTGATTTTGATTGAAACGTTGAGGGGGTGGAGAGATAAAGGTGGTCATGTGTATCTCCAGTAGGGTCAGACTTGATGATGATTTTACTTTTGTTGCTTAGACACTATATAGTGTAATCAATTCGAACACTTGGCATTCCTTTGTCTTTTATTTTAGTTCAGTTGATGCGCATTTTAAATTACATGTTTTGGGCATAACATACCCCTCTTCAGCCATCTAAAAAATATAACAAAATATATACAGTACATAAAAGGTAAAAAATACATATAAATGATTAAGATTTTTTTTTTTCAGACATATTTCAGGATTTTTTACGAACTGGGCTCTATTGGATGTGTACATAATATACAACTTACACATTTATTATTGTATATCTATTTGGACAAATATCATAAATATAGTATTAATCATTTCAATACATTGATTTGCACAATCCATATATCTATGCTATCAATGTACCTTCATTATTTGTTTTTTGGGCCAATATAATTTATGCATTTTAAGGGTAAGTATACCACCAGTATGGAACTTTATGTTCATCTATTTCATTATGCCTGAAATGTGTAATTTAAAATGCGCATCAACTGAACTAAAATAAAAGATGAAGGAATGCCAAGTGTTCGAATTGATTACACTACATAGTGTCTAATCAACAAATGAAAATTACGGCACGTTTTTGGATTATCAAATGATTTTACTTGTTATTAGCACCTTTTTTTTTTATGAAGCCCATCCCTATCCTCAAAATAAAGCTTTTTGCCATTTTATAAAATTTAAAAATATAAAAAGTTTTTGTAATAAAATATGATAACAGATGGTGCCACCAAATGTTTCTGGAAAACTTAAGCAACTTGTTGCTGGATTTTTTTATAATGTTGATGAGGAACGATACAATACATTTATAATTATTTACAATTATTATTGTTGAATTTTCTTTAAAAACAGTAAAATTGGTTGTATGAGGTGGAAAATAAATGCTGAAGATTGTAAACACAATCTATAAGAATATTATTAATCAAATGTTTTCTTGAAATCTGATTAATATAATTTGCATACATACTTTTGCCTTTTTACAAATAATGTGAACCTACACTCATATTAACAAATATGACATTATTTAATGTCAAAGTAAACAAAAGTGTCCTGTTTGCATTCTCCTTTTTAAATTTATTTAGCTCCCTTTATAGTTCATTGGAATTGCCAGTTATTTCTTTTTCAACTGAATGGTGATAGGTAATCCTTACAATATTCATTTTTGAAAATATTTATTCTTTATTAACCTTTAGTTGTGAGGATTTATCTTCCTCCTCATACCACTCATTACCAGTATAACAGTCATTACTCACTGATTCCCATAATTTGGTAAAAATAATCATACTTGTTTTCATCAATCTTTCTTAAATGTGATATGTATAGCTCACAATTATTTCAATTTTTCATATTTGAGGAGTTTTCAGTCTTTACTGAAAACTCCTGAAATATTTAAAAGTTTTCCTCAAAAACTTTAAAAGTTTGATGTTGTTATGACCAGAAATATGCCATAGGAAATTAATTCTTGTTTATCATTTAGCCTATTGTAAATTTAGTTTTATTATACCTCATATCACAATTACAGTTTCCAAGAACCTATCAACAATGTTAAGTGAGGACTTGCTATACTATTTTTCTTTTTCTTTCTACAAACAAATTTTTTTGTAATCTTTTTTCATTATTTTTCTTCACATAATATCCCATATTTTTTCTAATTACTTCAAAAATAAACTTTGTTCATTCTTTTTAAAGATATTTTACATTTATCAAGCATTTTGAAAATAAATACTTTTTGGAGGAACAAATATGCAAGAATGTCACTTTCTACAAAAAATTGATTCTCAATTGAAAATAAAATTTGGTGCCACATTTTTACTGTCTATAGTATCTGTAATGCATATTAAATGTGAAGAAATTTATTAATCATTCAAATAAATAAACATTGTTTTTACAGGCTTGTAGATCTGATACAACACAACAGGCTTGTAGATCTGATACAACAAACAGGCTTGTAGATCTATATTAAAAATCAAATTTATTATTATTATTTCTCATTAATAATTTAATTTAGTGATAATATTTGTTAAAAGTAACAAATTTTGAAGATAAAAAGTCTTATTTTTTGTCAAATTACTTTTTAAAGCTTCTGTATTCTCTTTTCAATTAATTCATTATTAACAACACTATAAATTACCAAAAAATGTTAGTACAGGTAACCCCCCGTATAACACGGCACTTCTATAGCACGGGTTCACTCTAACACGGTTCAAGAATTGGTACCATCCCCCGTATAACACGGTACTTTTATAGTACTGATTCACTCTGACATGGTTCGAGAAATGGGTAAAACCCTCGTACAACATGAAATGTAATAAATTTTTACATACTTAAGTACTAGTAGTTCACAAAAATAATAATTTTCGTGAACTATTAGTACTTCAGTGTGTAAATTTTCTTTTCTCGTCTCCATACACATGGTCCTTCGCGAAAATTGTTTCAATTTTGCCAGATCTCGACGCTTCTGCTTCTGGTGTTGCCAGATGTTTTTCCCTTATTCCATAAGTGCTTAGCACCATATAAGGAAATTTATAAAGATCTTTTAACTAGAAGCAAGCAATCTAAAATTACATACACTTTTTGCAAAAGGTAAAGCATGAATCTGAAAATAATGCAGAAAAATGCTCAGAGGATAACGATAACTTGCCAAAAATAAAACGCTCTCGGTTAATAGTGCTTTTAGTGATGACAAAGAAAACATTGTTTAATTTATATTAATATGTATCACTTAAGAAAATTTTAATAAAGATATTTAACTTAATTATGAAAATATAGTAGCATGTTTTTTAATTTTTGGAACCTAACCCTCCTTTTCGTACTAGTTCTTTGATTCGCATAACACGGCAATTTTTTGGAACGTAACTACCGTGTTATATGGGGGTTACCTGTAGTTTTCTGTTTTTAGTTATTTATATTTTGTCACAACTGAAATTTTATAATAAAATATTGTTGAAATTATACTTAATAGCAGAAAATTCTCTCAAAAACAGTAACAAATAAATATTAGTAAAACTTTTCAAATACAAAGCAATTGAATACACAAATCAAAACCAAAAAGGCAATTGTTCTATGTAAAATTCTGGAACAGAATGGCTTTGAGCATTCATTATGTTCAAACTGTTTTGAACAGTCAGTATGGCCTTCTCCCATTTGACAGAGATTCACCCAACAGAAACTTACTTGATAGAAATATAATAAATTTTTATTCTATTAATTATCTTATTACAAAATAACTATTACTTATAACATTAGCCATTTTGTATTACTAATATAATGAAATATGCAAACAGTAATAAATTATTATTATTATAGATAAAACACTTGATTATTTGTATGACAATGTTGTAAAAGCTTTGAAGAATGATTTTATTTGGAGAAGGATAATTCAACGTTTGATCCTAGGTGTATCATCTAGAACTATGGAATCTGTGTTAAAATCTTTACTACAGAGATTATCATGGTATTTATAATCTAATCCATAAATCAATAGTAATAATTCATTTAAATAACTTTAAAATGTTTTTTTAAGGTATGGCCAAGTTGAATGGTTTTTAGGAAATTCTATAAATTCTACTCAAAACATTCATTATTTATTGACTACAAAATTTTTAATTGTCAGCTATTTTGAAAAAGTAAGCAAAGATTTAATTTCATGAATAAATTTGTTTAGCATATTTGTTTTTACAGAATTATAATTATTAGATAAATATGTTTTTGTGGTGATTATAATCTATTAAATATCAAAGTTAAAAATAAATAATTAATTACAGTATTAGAATCAGTACAATTTTAAAAGAATCAAATCAAAATTTCTTACTTTTATAAAAGTATATGTATAATTTGTAATTACAATATAAATTATAGTATAATTTAATGTCATTTCAGTTATAAATTAAATATTGATTATTTTAGAAATTTTTTAAAATTTATCATTTTTATGTAAAAACCACATTACTAAGTTAACAATAAATAATTGGGCTGCAATTTAAAATATTAGACCTGTAAATTCCCACTGTCCATCTGTTGTCTGTCTGTCTTTCCTTAATCTTGAGAACAGCATTAGATAGATGAAAGCTAAGATCAAATATGGAAACCTAGGGACAGGAGGCTTAGATTAATTACAGGGTTTATCAGAATGACGTTTTAAAAATTGGGGGATTGTAGAGGATGAAATTTTGAACATTTTGATATAAGGAACCTATAGCCAGAAATTTGAACTAAAGTGTCTACAACAGTAGGAAGTGCTTGACCGCCCTTCAGTTTGGTAGCTACCTTTCTGTCCATTGACATCATGTTATTTCTGTGGATGGAAGACTGTAAACACACAACTACAGTGGTCTAATTGAGCCTGTGTACAGGACGTTTGTGTACTTAGTGCTTGTCGTCCTTCAGATCACCCCTTGCATCTACTGGTGTTGTGCTGTAAACACACAGTTAGTCAATGTGAGTTCCTTGTGTATGCAACAACTGTAGAAACAGTTCATAAGCTTATGGAGCGCATCTTTACAGCATTTAATACCATCAGAGGGGAGCATGGCATCTTACAGAGAGTCAGACAAAACATGGTTTGTCATTGCACATTATGTAACGAAGTTGGGTGGTTGTCACGTTGAACATTTACTCTAAAGTAGTGCAGCCACTGATTCAATGTACAGTTTGATTGTACTCTACTGTTTTGTCAATAAAACTTGTCATAAATACTGTATTCTGCTATTTCATTCAGCATACTGACCACATAGAATGTGCAAAGTGCTGTAGACTCTTTATCTCATTTCCAGCTATAAGTTCCTTACATTCAAAATTTCATCCTCTACAATTCCCCAAATTTTTAAAATGTCATTCTGATACACCCTGTATATACAAACTTCCAATGAAAACTGGCAGTCATGTTATTTCAATTCCAACATTTTCTCCTGAAAGGTGTTAGATAGATAACCTGCACGATTGTTAAAGGAAAAGTATAATGTACAGGGACAAACCACTACTAATTTGAGGTGGAGAGCATATATTTTAAATTAAATCAATTAAAAATATGATTAAAACTTGCAGCCTGGCTGGCATTGTATTATTGTGATGGCAATTATTGTGATGATGTCACAATAATTACTTATTTGGTATATAAAAATTCATCAATTTTTCTATGCCAAAAAGCTTAAGAAATTTTTTTTAAAATCTGGTATGAATTTATAGTAGGTAATAAACTTAAAACACTTAGATGGACATTAATAAGGATAAAAACACAATACTTACATACTATGTAGATTTTTAACTTATACAATCATTTTTATATATATAGATGTCTGTCTGTCCTTCATGCATTACTACGCCATTTATCCGATTGACATGAAACTTTGGAAAGTTGTTTAATACACTCTCGCAAAGGTTTCTGGCATAGTACATTTATCCTACAATAGATGGCGTGCATATATATATATGAGCATTTCAGCATGGTTAGGTGTTGAAACTTGAAATTTGGTACACAGTTAGGGTACGTCACGAGAACACACACTAACAAGGGATTTTTCGAAATCCCCCCCGCAGGGAAAGGGACAGGATTAAGGCTTCAACAATTGAAGTGTTAAGAGAAAGTAACGTGCAAGATTTACAGGCACAGATGCAGTTTTTTGCGTTAAATCGAACATAATTTTAGATCCATCTAAAAATTTTCTAATTAGTCTGAAAACAAGGAATCTAATTCTTGCATTCTGTGAAAANGCAGTGCCACAGTACTGGCGAAAATTTAAATTTGCCGACTGGAATTCTTTCGGATAATCGACGCTCTACTGTATAAGTTTTTTATTTATTAAAATATATTGTAATTATTTCATAAGAATAATAATAATAGATAAATTTGGTAGAAAAATTTAATTAAAATATGGCTAGCATTTTAACAGTATTAATTTTATGTTACCACAAAAATATGTTCTTGAACCTGTAATTGTAAATTATGATCTAAATATTATTATTATCACAATAAATATTTTTTCCTCAAATATTAAGGATATTATAATTCAAAATATCATTGGATATCTTGCACAATCACCAGAACGAAGAAAAATATTTTATAAGGTAAAAAAACTTATTTCAATTTAAATTTAAAAAACTTTCAAATTTCAAATTTACATTTAGGCCAGGAACACACATGCGTAAAATTGTGTGGCAGAAAACTGAATGTGAATCAGAAATCAGCTTTCAGTTCCGTTTCTGTTTTATGTTTTTATGCCAGAACACACATATGTAAAAATTCTGGCCAAATAGGAAACACCACTGCCACCAACAGTGCTAATTTTATTAATTTTTTCCTCTCATATAGGCTATCTATCCCTTTGTACCTTCCATTTTTTTTCCACTTTCTCTGCTATAATATAGAAAATTTAAATTGATAGACTTGTATTCCGAATTCAAATAAAGAACGTGTGATCTAAATACTAGGCCTATATATTGATTCTACTAGACATACCTGTTATTTGAAATTTTGCACCTATAGCCATCCATAAACATTGTTTAAATACAGTGTCTTTATACATGACACTGATGTGGTCGAACAGATTTAATAAACTCCTCTATTTCATTTATTTTTTGTTTTTTTGAGACCATCACAATTGTATGGTTAATCCTCATTGCCGCCATTGTTAGAATAAAACCGTGTGTCTACTTTGATGTCACAGAAAAGACTTCTCTTTATTGGAAGAATTTTGGTGTAAAAAGTAGAGACATGCTCTACTCAATTTTCAGTTCTGTTTCAGCCAAAATTTCAGAAAAATTTTTACATTTTCTGTTTTATGCTAGATTTTATGCAGAATTTTACGCATGTGTGTTCCTGGCCTTACATTTACAAAATAAAAATATAATTTTTGATTTTAACTGTTTTTTTTCTTTTTTCTTACTAATTAATAGACATTTAATAAGCTGTTGGATGTGTGGAGTGATGGCAGTGCCCTAAAACATCAAACATATCAACAACAATTATATCTTACCAGAATACTTATGATTTGCACAAGCTATTTAAAAATTCATGGTTTAGAAGATCATAAACAAGGTTATAATTGTTTGTATAAGTACTTGGTTTTAAAATATAAAATTTTATAATTGTTATTTATTTTTTAAAGATTATCTAAATAAACTGATGCAAGGAGTTCACAATCATATTGCCAGTTCTCAAGCTTCAATTCGTCTTCATGGAATGATTATTGGTGAATCCATTTCTCCAGTTATAGAATCTGAAGGACCTGAATTAAAATTTGAGGTAGAACTCTATTTAAATAAAATGAAAGTTATTTTGCACAACTTTTTATCTTAAAAGTTTCTGTATAAATTATTAAAACTGTCCAAATATTATATATAATGGATGGGCAAGCAAGAGTTCAGTTGGAGCCGAAATGTAGGTTTTGCAAAATGCACGGGAGCCACAGTTTTGTACTTTTTTATTTTGTACCACAGTTCTGTACCACAATTTTACTATATAATAAACTTGTCATAAATACTGTATTCTGCTATTTCATTCAGCATACTGACCACATAGAATGTGCAAAGTGCTGTAGACTCTTTATCTCATTTCCAGCTATAAGTTCCTTACATTCAAAATTTCATCCTCTACAATTCCCCAAATTTTTAAAATGTCATTCTGATACACCCTGTATATACAAACTTCCAATGAAAACTGGCAGTCATGTTATTTCAATTCCAACATTTTCTCCTGAAAGGTGTTAGATAGATAACCTGCACGATTGTTAAAGGAAAAGTATAATGTACAGGGACAAACCACTACTAATTTGAGGTGGAGAGCATATATTTTAAATTAAATCAATTAAAAATATGATTAAAATTTGCAGTCTGGCATTGTAACAATGTCACAATAAATAATTGCTTGTTTAGTTTTTAGTTTGCCATTCAAACAATTAAATAAAAATTAATTTTTAATCAAAAAATTAAATATTTGTTGAGTTATCAATTAATAATTAAACAATTTATTAGTCAAGCAAAATTTATAATTACAGTAGAGCGTCGATTATCCGAATCAATTGGGGACTGGGGTTGTTTGGAAAATCAATATTTCGGATAACCGATTATGTACGAAAAAATATATTAACCTATCTCATGTTGAAATTTCTCTCTGTTACTTGTCGCTTTGCGTTGAATTTTCATCGATGTTAAGCCTAATGTAAACTTTTTAAAATAATAATCGTGACTATTGTATCGTTAAAAATTATTACTTTATTTTTTACAAACAAAATAAATATATTGAAAAATATAAAAACAATAAAAAATTATACTTCAGAAGTTAATTTAGTATCAAAAACGTAAAATATTTGAGTAGCCCAAGACATAGCCAAAGATTNTAGCATGGAAAATAATATAAGTAAAATATGGCAATTGGTATAATTTTGACCCCTCTAGTTTGCATTTCTCAATTTTTTGACATTCCACAGATAAATTATATAAACAGTTCTTAAGATCTGTTACAAGGTTATATGTAACCTTGT
This sequence comes from Centruroides sculpturatus, assembly GCF_000671375.1. Classification (NCBI taxonomy): domain Eukaryota; kingdom Metazoa; phylum Arthropoda; class Arachnida; order Scorpiones; family Buthidae; genus Centruroides; species Centruroides sculpturatus. The sequence goes on from NW_019384683.1 coordinate 288,899, forward strand.
AACAGATGTGTTATCTGTCAAGCCAAACAAAATGAACTGCTTGTAGCCTAATATCTTAACTGTGTGTGGAATCCTTATTCTGCATTATACAAGTATTTTCCAAAATAAAATACAGTGGAACCTCGGTATACAACCTTAATCCGTTCCCGATGTTTGGACTTATACCGAATTGGACATATACCAAACCAACCTTTCCCATAAGAAGTATGTAAAAATGATTAATCCGTTCTCGTGTAAAAAAAAATGGCTGGCTTTAAACACCTCACTTTCCTGGCTAGCTCCTGCTTGATTTTTCGTGAGATCAGCGTGTATCTTTTTAGCTTTCTCGCAAATAATTGCTTCCGATACGCTGTCTCCAGCACTGTTTTTCAGTTATCCAAAGCAAAAGCAATTTCTTGACATGATCTAATGTCTTCGATCTCTGTTTAGAAATTTATTTAACCCCTTTCGCAATGTCAGCAGATTTAATAATGTCTTTATTTTTCGCGATTGTCCATATCATCGTTCTCGGAATACGGTAAACAACAGTTAAAATCTCGAACATGCGTGCCACCTTCGTATTCCTCAACAATCTCTTTCATCAGTTCCATTGTAACTCTAGTCATTTTTTTAGTTTTCTGTCGCTTTTCATTTGCCTTTTTGCAGTTTGTGATTAATAAAAATAATAAAATTTTACTTATGAATTAAAACCAGAAGAAATTTAACAAAGTTATAAACCGTTGCACCGCGAACGTCTAGTCTGGTCTAGTATACCGATAGTGCTACTTGTTCATTGATGGTGCGTATAATTGAATTATGTCGTATACTGAACAAAAGTCGTATAACGAGCAAAATTTGTTTCGTCCAAACAGCACGTATTCTAAAGCAGACATATACTGAGGTACCACTGTATTTAGAAAAGCTACATATTCATAACTGCAATGATCTCTTTTAAGAACTAAAATAAATTCTTCATACAATAACCATTGATCTTGCAGCATCAGAAAGGTTTACAAAATTGATTATGAAATATTTGGATAAAGTAAGTCGTCTTACGATTCAAAATGCAACAACCCGATGAAGATTGATTTTGTTATCTTTCCGATTAGTTTCTCGGAATTCCACTCCATCATTTCTGAGAAATAATCATTTATTTAATCTTATATGGCCAATGATAACAATGTTAAGAAAAAATTGTACTGAAAATCAAATAATTTGGAAATATTTAAAAGGAAATTAAATACAGTCAAAGCTAAGTCTGATTAATATTAAGTGACCGATAATTAGTTGTGATTGCAAAAAGGCAGTGTACTAGGATTTTTGTTAAGAATTTTAACTTTTTATGAGTATGTAGCCAACGTTGTCAAATTTCAATATAAAAATTATAACTTACATGATGTTTTTTATGTGCAGATGTAGCATTACTAATAATCAAAAATTGAAAAAATTAATTTAGAAGTTATGAAATGATTTAGATAGATTACATGCCAGAAAAATGAACATAATTATATTTAGAAACACTCATTCACAAACTTAGTTACACATGTGAATATTAAATATAAAACTTTGTGCTAATTAACAAATGCTTAAATATTAAATGAACAATCTAACATTTGATTATTCATTGTGATGAACGAGCACAAAGTTTATGCTAATAATTCAATTCCTATACTCCAAATAGTATAAATTAATTTAATGGAATAATTCTAAAATTTATTCTAAATAAATAATCTGGTTAGACAGCTAATTTACTTTCTATATCTGGAACATAACTTCTTGCACAATATTCAACAATGAAATGTTCCCTTCTATTATATTTTCCAAATTATGTGCTTAAACTTAGGTGCATTTTAGAGGATTTTAAATTGAAATTTTTATAGTAGTAAGCAAATTGAATACAGAGAGTTTGAGCGAAGTGAGAAGGAGTTGAGCTGAAAGAGTAGCAAAACATGGACGTGCACATGTACACGATCTTTATTATAATACTCTGAAAGACTGTGATCAGTAGCGTCAGAGTATTAGCACATCTAGTACATCAGAACACTTAAGTATTACAGTGATCAAGTTGGTGTCACAAATGTATCAATAATTATTATGAGAAACAAAATATAAATAAATAAATAAAATTAAAAGAAAATAATAGAAATGAAATAACAAAAAGTGTACTGTAATAAATACAGTGGAGTGATACAATGCAAATGATTTAAGTGACATTGAACAGTATCTGTGATACTGTTCAATGTCACTTAGTCACTGTTCAATGTCAAGATACAGTAGCACATTATACAAAGCCAAAATAAACATTACAAAAAAAGAAAAAAAACAAGTGAAACTATATTACAATAAATGCAACTATAATACAATATAATAATTAGTAGCAAAGCAAGTAGAGGTTGAGTAAGCAAATGGGGGAAGTTGGTGTAACTAGCAAGTGGAAGTTGCAGGTTCAAATCCCACTCTGGGCTAGTTCTTTTCTCCCAGACAGTTCTAAATTATTTAATAAATTATTAAAAATTTGGTTAAAAATCAATGTATTATTATATATACAGTGGATTTCGCTTAATTGAGACACATTGGAACTAATCCATTTTGGTTTAATTAAGTGGCTGCCCAATTAAACAAACTAATAATAAAATACATAGGTAAATAAGTAGGTAAAAAATAATAATTAGGTACCTATTTTAATGCTTTATTAAACCAAAATACAGAAAATATTTTTACTATAAATTTGCCAGTCTCATGACAATAGATAACTGATTCGCATAATGCTAGTTGCCAAATATAAGTAGTAACATAAATAAGGGTTGATCATTTGAGCCATTTTTGATCGAACAATTTTTCCTTTCTTTCTTTTTAGTTAGAACATGTTCTAACTAAAAAGGGAGAAAGAAAAGAGCTTGTCCAAAAGTCATTTTACGGTCTTCCTTTGAGCACAGTTGCCTTTACTTGGAGATGGGTTACTTTGGTGGGAGTGTCTATAGAATCCGCCAGCTCGGTGCTGGTCTCAATAATCAGATGGCTGCTGTCCTAATCTAGACATAAGTATGCACACATTGCCTTTCAAGGGAACTCTAGCTGTCTTCTAATGCAGTCAAGAGACCTCGAAAAATTGTCTGGGGATCTTTGTTCCTTCACTTTTAAGGGGATCATCTGGTCAAATCCAGAACTGGGTCAGTAACTTGCATTCAGGTCTGCCTCAGATGAAATCCCCATGTGATATATCCCGCTATGCTGACTCCCTCCAGAAAAACCGAACTGCCCGAGCAAGACAAAATTGCTTTGTCTCTGCTAATCGTTAGGCCTACATGACATTAGTGTATGTAGTGCCTACATATTTTCAGAAGATTACTAAAATAGATAAAAAATTGCTAAATTCATTTTCTGTTACTGTCTCAATTAAGTGATTAAATTATGTATTAATTTATTAGTTTGGTTTCTGTTCTTTGAGATTTGGCCCAATAAGGTAGCTGCCCCAATTAAGCGGAATCTACTGTATATATTTTTTTTATATATAAAGTATATTTATATACTGTATAATGTAAAATACACAGTCAACCCCCTATAACACAGGTTTATATAATGCGGATTCATATATCGCGGCAAAAAAATTGCGACTGTATTCATATAAAGATGCTAAAAGATATTCATAAAATGCGGTAAAACGTTATGGTCAACTTGTGTCGCNTCCTCAAATATTAAGGATATTATAATTCAAAATATCATTGGATATCTTGCACAATCACCAGAACGAAGAAAAATATTTTATAAGGTAAAAAAACTTATTTCAATTTAAATTTAAAAAACTTTCAAATTTCAAATTTACATTTAGGCCAGGAACACACATGCGTAAAATTGTGTGGCAGAAAACTGAATGTGAATCAGAAATCAGCTTTCAGTTCCGTTTCTGTTTTATGTTTTTATGCCAGAACACACATATGTAAAAATTCTGCTCAAATAGGAAACACCACTGCCACCAACAGTGCTAATTTTATTAATTTTTTCCTCTCATATAGGCTATCTATCCCTTTGTACCTTCCATTTTTTTTCCACTTTCTCTGCTATAATATAGAAAATTTAAATTGATAGACTTGTATTCCGAATTCAAATAAAGAACGTGTGATCTAAATACTAGGCCTATATATTGATTCTACTAGACATACCTGTTATTTGAAATTTTGCACCTATAGCCATCCATAAACATTGTTTAAATACAGTGTCTTTATACATGACACTGATGTGGTCGAACAGATTTAATAAACTCCTCTATTTCATTTATTTTTTGTTTTTTTGAGACCATCACAATTGTATGGTTAATCCTCATTGCCGCCATTGTTAGAATAAAACCGTGTGTCTACTTTGATGTCACAGAAAAGACTTCTCTTTATTGGAAGAATTTTGGTGTAAAAAGTAGAGACATGCTCTACTCAATTTTCAGTTCTGTTTCAGCCAAAATTTCAGAAAAATTTTTACATTTTCTGTTTTATGCTAGATTTTATGCAGAATTTTACGCATGTGTGTTCCTGGCCTTACATTTACAAAATAAAAATATAATTTTTGATTTTAACTGTTTTTTTTCTTTTTTCTTACTAATTAATAGACATTTAATAAGCTGTTGGATGTGTGGAGTGATGGCAGTGCCCTAAAACATCAAACATATCAACAACAATTATATCTTACCAGAATACTTATGATTTGCACAAGCTATTTAAAAATTCATGGTTTAGAAGATCATAAACAAGGTTATAATTGTTTGTATAAGTACTTGGTTTTAAAATATAAAATTTTATAATTGTTATTTATTTTTTAAAGATTATCTAAATAAACTGATGCAAGGAGTTCACAATCATATTGCCAGTTCTCAAGCTTCAATTCGTCTTCATGGAATGATTATTGGTGAATCCATTTCTCCAGTTATAGAATCTGAAGGACCTGAATTAAAATTTGAGGTAGAACTCTATTTAAATAAAATGAAAGTTATTTTGCACAACTTTTTATCTTAAAAGTTTCTGTATAAATTATTAAAACTGTCCAAATATTATATATAATGGATGGGCAAGCAAGAGTTCAGTTGGAGCCGAAATGTAGGTTTTGCAAAATGCACGGGAGCCACAGTTTTGTACTTTTTTATTTTGTACCACAGTTCTGTACCACAATTTTACTATATAATATAAATATAATATAAAACAAATATTGAATTTTTTAATAAACATATTTTCACAAAATTGTGGAAATAAAATTGTAAAAATAATAATAAAAAGCAGAAATTAACACTTTCAGCAAGAGTTGCATGTAACTCAAAAAGAGCTGCATTTGCTCATGTCTGATATATGACAATACTGATACAATAAAACATCATAATAACTCTAGTTGATGGCTTTTGAATATATACAATACAAAAAATTTACTTCAATAAATATTTGAATTTAATTATATCAACAACAATAGCTTGTACTTGTCAAAATAAATGCTTCAACTATATTTTAATATTTATATTAACAGTTTATATATTTTTTTATTAGTAATATGTAAAATAAATAAAAAATATTATATATNGTGACATTGAACAGTATCTGTGATACTGTTCAATGTCACTTAGTCACTGTTCAATGTCAAGATACAGTAGCACATTATACAAAGCCAAAATAAACATTACAAAAAAAGAAAAAAAACAAGTGAAACTATATTACAATAAATGCAACTATAATACAATATAATAATTAGTAGCAAAGCAAGTAGAGGTTGAGTAAGCAAATGGGGGAAGTTGGTGTAACTAGCAAGTGGAAGTTGCAGGTTCAAATCCCACTCTGGGCTAGTTCTTTTCTCCCAGACAGTTCTAAATTATTTAATAAATTATTAAAAATTTGGTTAAAAATCAATGTATTATTATATATACAGTGGATTTCGCTTAATTGAGACACATTGGAACTAATCCATTTTGGTTTAATTAAGTGGCTGCCCAATTAAACAAACTAATAATAAAATACATAGGTAAATAAGTAGGTAAAAAATAATAATTAGGTACCTATTTTAATGCTTTATTAAACCAAAATACAGAAAATATTTTTACTATAAATTTGCCAGTCTCATGACAATAGATAACTGATTCGCATAATGCTAGTTGCCAAATATAAGTAGTAACATAAATAAGGGTTGATCATTTGAGCCATTTTTGATCGAACAATTTTTCCTTTCTTTCTTTTTAGTTAGAACATGTTCTAACTAAAAAGGGAGAAAGAAAAGAGCTTGTCCAAAAGTCATTTTACGGTCTTCCTTTGAGCACAGTTGCCTTTACTTGGAGATGGGTTACTTTGGTGGGAGTGTCTATAGAATCCGCCAGCTCGGTTCTGGTCTCAATAATCAGATGGCTGCTGTCCTAATCTAGACATAAGTATGCACACATTGCCTTTCAAGGGAACTCTAGCTGTCTTCTAATGCAGTCAAGAGACCTCGAAAAATTGTCTGGGGATCTTTGTTCCTTCACTTTTAAGGGGATCATCTGGTCAAATCCAGAACTGGGTCAGTAACTTGCATTCAGGTCTGCCTCAGATGAAATCCCCATGTGATATATCCCGCTATGCTGACTCCCTCCAGAAAAACCGAACTGCCCGAGCAAGACAAAATTGCTTTGTCTCTGCTAATCGTTAGGCCTACATGACATTAGTGTATGTAGTGCCTACATATTTTCAGAAGATTACTAAAATAGATAAAAAATTGCTAAATTCATTTTCTGTTACTGTCTCAATTAAGTGATTAAATTATGTATTAATTTATTAGTTTGGTTTCTGTTCTTTGAGATTTGGCCCAATAAGGTAGCTGCCCCAATTAAGCGGAATCTACTGTATATATTTTTTTTATATATAAAGTATATTTATATACTGTATAATGTAAAATACACAGTCAACCCCCTATAACACAGGTTTATATAATGCGGATTCATATATCGCGGCAAAAAAATTGCGACTGTATTCATATAAAGATGCTAAAAGATATTCATAAAATGCGGTAAAACGTTATGGTCAACTTGTGTCGCGACAGGATTGGTCGAATCTGGACCAATAGTGGATGAGCAGCCGAACTGCTTACACGCTACAGAGAGTTTAGGTGGGTAAGTTGAGTTTACTATCGTCTGTACAGTATATAAATTAGGTACTATAAATCTAATACAGTACTGTAATTTTATACATTTCTTGTGAAAAAAAAATTTCTTATTCGACGGCCATAAAAATTATTTTTATTAATGATGTCTCCAAAGTTCAACGAATTTTTTTCTGTAAAAAAACTTATCAGAAAATGCACCCACCATTTGGTGCGCCGTTTTTGTCGTGGAGCATGTTACAAAAACAAGCTTAAGCAATGCCGTTGAGTCAAATTAGTCTAGAATTGATTAATTTTATGGAAGAAAACCTTTCAAACAGCCATAGTCTGTAAACTGCACATGTGCTGGGCTGTGATTGGCTCATGTATTTAAGGATTCCTACAATGTGAAATTCTTATAAAGTGGAACATATCTACTGCATTATAGGGGGTTGACTGTATATAGTATATACAGTAAAAACTATCTATAATAGAATCCCAGAGGACTGAGCAATTCTTCTTTAGTAGATAAGTTTTCACTATATAGGTTACCTACAACAGGTATCCCTTGATTAATGTGATTAATTAATCCCTCAATGCTACCATGTATATATGTATATCAAAATCGCATTAATCAAATACAGTCAGTACTCAACCAAACAATTACCACTCACTAGAATAAATTTTTGGTTAATAACAAATATTTTTAATATGAAATCTTAGAGTTGCCTACCTTCATTGGACAAAATTATGCTTGATTCAGTTTGTTTTTTAACTTAATGCGTATGGAACACAATCATCATGTTTTACAACTATTTAAGTTGAATGAAGTGTTTTAACAATGTGTCTGTGATACACTATTTGTTTCAAGTTCACAAGTTAACAATTTCTTTTCACAATTTCTCTTTATCAACAGTGGTCCATACGTTTTGTATCCTTTGGTTCAAAATTTCCTGAATGAAACTTTCAATACATATTTGACATGTTAGAAGTTTAGGAGCATCTTCCCTATACATACTGAGTATTTTTTACTGTTTGTATAGCATTATATACTTTATAAAACTTAGAATGTAGATCAGGCATATTATGCTTTTTATCTGCAGATATTTTTACTTGATTTTATTCAGACAAACTGAATTGTGATGAAAAAAAGCTTCTAAATGAAGAATACAATCTCATATTAGCAATATTGTGTTAAATTGCACAACTGTTATAATTAAATCACATTTAAGTTTAAACAGCTGTTAAAAATACACAAAAATTTTGTGTTGAGCATGGAAGAGGATATCTTTTTCATTATACAGCTTGATTTTCTTTTCTGTTTCCACATCAGACAGGTTCCACTGTATACAATGCGTGCCGTAGAACTTCCACAGGAGAAAAACAAAAAATAAAAGAGAGAGAGAGTAAAGAATTATTTAGCTGTCAACATTACGAGCCTTCGAGAAAACCTTGTAAGCGATTGTAAGTTATCCTTGTTTATTCCTAGTTATCTTAGGATACCCATTTTGTATTATTTCTGAGAAAGAGAGCAGATCGTGAAATTTAAATATTGTATGGAAAGAAAAAAAAAACGAATTGTTGGAAAAATTAATGAGAAGTAATTGTACCGCATTATGAAAAAAATTTTTTGTCAGAAGTTGTTGATTATATTGATAACATTGATGTCGTAAAGAAAAAAAAGTCTTTGATTACACGCGATAATAACCGCATTTTGTTGATTTTATGTAAACCTCAAGAGACAAAGAGAGAGAGAGAAAAAAACAAATCTTTTATTGTAAATTGCTACAGCCTTAGAAATAAGAACAGTGAAAATCGAACTTGCTCACTCAGAACAAGCATGATTTTGAAAAGGCCGGGGTGACGTGAGGGACGAAGAGACCTCAATAAAGTGTTATTTTAGATTTTAATTATTTTGGAATTCAATCATTTAACTTTGATTATTTTATCAAAAGTTAGGCTAAAATCCATAAAAATTGTTTTCCATGGATTTGGTTCCTTGTTGAGGATGATCCATCTAGTCATTATTGTGTTACCCAGAACTTTCGATAAATATCCAGTATTGGACACCAGGCCCTTAACAACAGACTCCTGGCCTCATGGAAAAACCCAGAAGGAAACCAAAAATAACAAAGGAGAGTGATGACAAATCAAGTCAGTCATCATCCTCCAAGGTTTGTCCACAAAAGTTGCCTCCAAAGTGAGCTAAAATACTGTGCCTCTGTTGATATCAACATACGGATACCTATCATGCCCTAGTTCTTGATTTATTCTACCCGTCAGATACCTCCCTGCGAAGACCTGTTACCGAAACAATTCGAATATAAAGACCCTTCAACCACCTGAAGAATTCACCGAACACCCGAAGAATCCCGTGTTTGAGTCATCAAGTCATCCATCCTCAACTTCTTTATAAGGTATTTATCCACACATGAGTCATTTGTAAACTCTCTCTCTTGTATATATCATGTACTCCTGCCCGCTAAAATAAATTTGTTATTGTTTATTAATATGGAATCTGAGTGAATCACTTCCTCGTTTCTCTCTCCTCACCTCTACTCCGAATCCAACCACCTACCCACGACCACTCGCGTGACGTAAAGTCGCAATTTCCAAGTCCTGCGAGACTCGGTGGTGTCACATCCTGATGTGATATCGAAGAGACACCGACTCTACGGTCACAGTATACAGGTTAATTTACATTGATTTCTGCAGAAAATTCAAGGGACCAAAGAAATCTTCCCTTAATGAGAGTTTTTTCACTATATACAGGTTCCATTAAAAGCAAATTTGATTGTATATACTTCTTACATATAGACTAGATAGATATCAAAGTAATAATTATTTCATAAATTTCTGTATCTACATAATAAAATAAGCCAAACAACTACAGGATAACATTTTCTGTGATTATGTTTAATTAATTTCTAAATAATTCTTCCTAGAGAGAGACGTTAGGCACCATCTAAATATTCATCCAGAATATTTAGATGGTGCCTAATGTCTCATTGGAATATTCATCCAGAATATTCTAAATAATTTAGAATATTCTGGAAGAAAAGAATCACCCAGAGTGGGACTTGAACCCATAACTCTCGCTTACCGTGCAGATGCATTGCCAGTTACTTCTAAATTATTTAATTTAATTATAATTATTAAATTTAATAAAAGATGGCACCTAATACCTCTATCTAGGACAAATTATTTAGAAATTAATTAAATATAATCACAGAAAAGTAGCCTGATGTTATCTGGTAGTTGTTTGGTTTATTACAAATATATTGGGTTTAGAGATGTTTGTATACTGGTATCTACTGTACATATATATTAAATTTTGTTATTTTGAAACATAAATACTGTTAGACTGTTTGTGTAGTAGATCATCATATTAAAGGAAATTCTTCAGAAATTTAACAAGTTAAGAAAAAATATGTAAGTACAGGTATACCTCGACTTACGTTGTTTCAGGTTACATCGTTCCCGATTATACGTCCTTTGTCAAAAAAGTATATGGAAAAATAAAAATCAAGTTTAAGTCATTTTATTTGACTTTACGTCTGTCCATCACAAATATTGAAGTCGTAATATCACTAGAAAAGTGTTTAAAGCACATAAAATCATATTAAAATATATACTAGTATGTTCTGTATTTACAGTACATGCATTCGTAAATTTAGATTATTTTTTTCTGTACTATATTAAAAACTAAAATTTATTTGTTTGTAAGCTTAAAATAGATTCTTATTAACCATATATTATTAAAAATGCATTAATAAATAAAATACAGAACTGGAAATGGTATTTCATGGTTTAGCCTAGTGACAAGTAGATTTGGAGACAAGTAAATTCTACTTATGTCGCCTCTCCTGGAACCAATTACCGACATAAGGCGAGGGATACCTGTATACATTGAACTCTTGATATAATTAATTTTCAGTATAGTGAACTAATAGTAAGGACCAACAAATGATGTAATTTGTTTGTTGGTCCTTACTATTATTTATGTTTAAGTGATATTTTGATATAGTGAATTATTTAGCTTAGTCATTTAAAAGTCCACTATATACAGTTATATCTTGTATAACACAGTAGTTATGTTCCAAAAAAATGCCAAATGTTATGTGAATCCATGCTCTATGAAACAAAAGACTAATGGAAAACATAGGGTTAGGTTCCAAAAGTACAGTGTACTATTCTTTTTTTGTTACTAAAAGAAATTTGTTTATTAAAGCAATCAAATAATTTATTTCCAAACAAAAATTTACTAACAATTACAATTAAAAGTACTGTATTATGCATTAATATTCATTTTAGTTAAATGAGATTGTCAAAGTATAAAGTATTGTCATCTGCAATTTTTATGTTAATCGTGATCAGAAATATCAGCAAAATCTTCATTTTTATCATAAAAATTTTTTTATAGCTGACAAAATAAAAATAAAATTATATTATTAATTGAAAATTTGTTCTAATGGGTCATGTTTGTTCAGTCAAGTACTGAGCTATTTTTTGCTGAATTTGTGTTCAAATACTGAATTGTTCAAGTTGGAAACAGCTCAAGTACCGAGATACTGCTGTATTTTGTTTGTCATTTTTATGAATGGTTACTTACCTAAAGTTAAAAGATGTTTAAATAAGATTTATTAAACACAAAGATTAATTAATAAAAACAAATCCAGTAACAGCCTTAAAGGCTGAAGTCTTAAAGCAACGACAATGACACCTAGTTGATAGGAAAGCAGGAAGAGGGAAATTATCAATTTTCATTAAGTAAACCTGATGAAAGACAAAAGAAATTGAAATTTTCAATATTCTAAAATCTAAGAGCAAATTTGAGACAACACGCATGTTACTTGAATAAAAATATATCGAAAAACAGAATTTGCTTGTAAAAAGTGTGAAATTTTGTACACGGACTTTTCCTAATTATCGAATTGTGTTGTACGAGTCTGCTGTATATACAATACAGCAGAGCCGTGCCATATGCAACCAATATGTTACAAAAACCATTACATAAAAAGATGCATACCAAAAAAGCTTCCAGAGGGCTGCATGCATTTTTTTATGGAGTTGCAGGTTTTAACTCTGCTGAGTACATAAACTCTATAACCACCAGTACACCAGGTGTTAAAATAATATATGTTAATATGAAAATGATTTTACTATAAAAAATTAAATGTATTGTGTAACATTTATCTGGTGTAGTTTAAAGATTAAAAAAAAATATCTGTTTAAGAAGAAATTTTTTCAAAGTGGAAAAATTGATTTGGTATTGTTTGATTCTAGTCTACACAGTAGGTTTTACTGCATGTAGTTATTCATGATATATACTATAATTTTGTAATTTTTTGAAAAATATAAATTGGAAAAATTTTAATTATTTTTATATTAAATATAGTATGAAGAAAGCGATGAAGTCAAGTATTTGAAATCACTCTTAATTATTCCTGACTCAGTCAGCTGTCAAGAAGAGTAAGATGGATTTTTATATTATTTGTAAAATATATCATCACAACATTACAATTCTTTTGTATGTAAATTTAGAAAGTTTGTGTGATGATTAATATATTATCCAAATATAAATATGCAAACTATTCTGTTAAATTACTGGTTTTTCTATTAATATACTCATTTATTTTAGATATTATATTTAAAAAATAACACTATATCAAATTAAATACTAAAAATAAAAAATATTCTTAGTTTTAAAAACAAGTAAAAAATACTCTGACTTCTTCCAACTTCCTCGAAGTTGTAAGAAGTCAGAGTATTTTTTACTTGTTTTTAAAACTAATAATATTTTTTTATTTTTATTATTTATTAATTATACTGATCCCATTATTTTTAATTATTGAATTTATATAACTATATCAAATTATTTATGTCTGTTTGAAAAAATTTTTATGTCAGCCAGACTAAATTTATTTTAAATGTTATTTAAATTACAATTGAATATCTTTTGTATAAAATCAAATTGAAAATGTTTGATAATTGATATTAATAATATCAGGTAACTTATTTCTGTTAATATCCTGATTGTTTTACTATGTTCATTATTTTCCACAGAAATTAATTTTATTCTAAATTTATTTGTATTAGGTCAGAAAATATGGAGGAAAATTCAACAACTAATAGCTTTACAGATTTTGAGCAGGAAACATCTGAACATGTTAAAAGTTCTAATGTGAATGAAGAACTAGACAGGTAAGCTATCCTCATAATTATAGAAAAATTCAAATTCAAAAATCCATACAATATATGAGACGTTACTGAATTTTCACAAAAACATTTATATTACGAGTAAAACGTATGTACAGTTATAAAAGTTCACAAACAACAATTACAAAACATCAGGTGTAACAAAGTTCAAATACTTTTAATCCACGACAACAGGTCCGTCGAAAAGGACACCTTGCGACGAACCCCTTCCAACGTTAGTTACCGCACAGCGAGATGAAACAATCCTCTAGGTCAGCTTAGGCGAAGCTAGACAAACGTGAGTTCCCATGATGTATCCTAGGCGAACTAAACTTCCTGCCGAAACTCAATTCTTTTATACGATTGAAGGAAATGGAATTCCACCAATCAGCGCTTAGTAGCGCTATTGGACGTCCGCTGGTCATACGATGTCTTCCAGCCAATCCGCGGTCGAGTTTCCAAAGTCGCCAGATCGGCGTTCCCATGGTGACAACCGTTGTTCATTTGAAAATATGGAAAATGCGGGAATCGTATGTTGGACGATTTTACCCTGACACTCATAATTATAAAAATCCTCAGTAAATATTATAAGTTCCTCAGATTTGTTTATCTCCACATGTGTTAAGGCAAGAACTTTACTTTTATATGTTCTGGTCATATTATTTCGAAATTTGTCTGTTTAAGCTTGATATCTAGAATTATTCTAATTTTTGAGTAAAATTTAGACTTTTTATATGAAGCTTCATAAAAACGCCTAAGTTATGTTTATAAATACATACATTCTGGGGCAGATCTACGTACAGACTAATAGGGCTTAAGCCCTGGGCCCACAAAAATTGAATTATCATAAATTTTTTATACTTTTTCATTAATAATGAACACTTATCATATAGTAAAAAAAATAGTTAATATTAATAATATAATAATAATGATAATTTATAGTATTATTTGTTTTATTGTAATCAATGTAACATAATTGGTTGGTCACCAATGAATTTTAATCCCCAATTTAAAGATTCTTAATCTAACAGAACATGGGGCCTCATTGGACTTCAATAAACCCTAAGCCCCAAAAAACCTAGATCCATCCCTGTGTACATTATTAGACGTATATATTGGCATTTCAAGTTTATTACATGGTGACATCAACTCAAAACATGTTAGAAAATGCAGCAATGTATTCTAGCATATGTAAATATGTGAACACCTGCCTAAAAGCATTTTAGAACTTGTTTTTACCTAAAATTTCTTCATTTATGATTTGCCATCAGTTTACAGTCAGTAGTGGTTGAATAATCGCATTTAAATATTTAAGTCGGGTGAACTTGAAAGATTAGCCAATGAAGATTTTAACAATATTCCTGAAGAACTCGAAATATCAGAAGATGAATATGGATTACTAAAAGACGTTAGTGAACCTGATGGTCATGAATTATCAAATTTGTCTACACATACTGACAGTGAATTATAAGATGGAAGCAGTGCAAGTGCTAATTCTGAAATAATTGTGACCAGAGATTGAACACAGTGGTCAAGACAAATACTTGCTGTAACAAGTATTTGTCTTGACCACTGTGTTCAATCTCTGGTCACAATTATTTCAGAATTAGCACTTGCACTGCTTCCATCTTATAATTCACTGTCAGTATGTGAGACGTCTTGCTGTAACAAGACATCTCACCAGAAATATATTGAAAAAGAAATCTGGTCTTACAAGTATTTTATTTCATTTCATTTCATTTCCTAGTGTAAAATATTTTTCTTATGTATTATGAAATGTGTGTAGAGCTAATTATTGTATTTTATTTCATATTATAAGTAAATTAGAACTTTTACAGTCATTTACAGACTTTTACAGGTGAAATTTTGAGCCATGGCATCCATGTCTCAAAATTTCACCTGGTCATTAGAAGATTAAGTACTCTAGATTTTTTACACTTATATGTTAACTATGACAGTGTGAAATTGAAATTTGTGTTAATCATAGTACTTGATATATGAGTTTTTGTTTTAGATATGAAACTTCTATATTAACAAAAGGAAATGCTTAGCAAACATACAGTAGACAGTAAAATAATGTAAATTTTAGAAATTTGATTACCCTAGAACTTCACTATGATAAATGTCTCAAAGATTGAAAAACTTCATTATTTAACAGCTTGATATATTATGCAAATTACAATGGAATCCCATTATAATGAATCTTCTAATAACAAACTTTTAGATTTTTCCTGACCCAACCTCCATAGCAATCACAACAAAATGTTTCAGTTGTATCAGTGTTAGTGCGAGTTTTTTATATCAGTTATAAAGTAGTAGAATTCTTGCAATTTTCACTTTATTATAACAATTTTATAATTGTTATAATAAAGTGAAAATTACACTTCTTTTCCTCCTCTTCACTACTAGTGTCTTCCAACTGGTAAATAGCTGTACCCAAGGGAGAGAGACATGCTTGGAAGTCACTAATGTTTTGCAGATATACTAACATCAACAAGAACCACAAGTTATGGTAGACATAGTGTAAGGCTAGCCATTTAGTACTTTCTTAATTTTGTTATTTATCTTACTCTAACATCTTAAGTGAAGAATAAGAATGCAGCAAGGATCATCCATACATCACAAATCTCTTCCTTTTCAGTCCTTTCTGATACAGGAAACTATTCTTCCTACACTAAAGTCAATTTAATTCAAGCTACTTTATTTACATGAAATGTATAATGTGTGAATTATTTGTTTTATATGATGACTTTGTATTTAGCTATTTAACTTGCTTGATGGTAATTCATTCACATTTTTTATTATAACAAAATGTTTTTGGGAGTCCTCTCAGATTCATTATAATGAGATTTCACTGTTTAAATTTGGTTATTTCCATTATTGGTGCTATACTATCTTATAAGGTCTCATGAGCATCTTGCATCGGGTTCCTTAACCCGGCGTTTGGTTCATCCCACAGCGCCAGTTCTGCTTACCAAAAGTGGCCCACTGGGCACTCACATCCCGAGAATCGTCCGGGCTTCAGTCGGGTAAACCGGACTTCTCACCCATTGAAAGTTTGAGAATAGGTTGAGGTCGTTTCGGCCCCAAGGCCTCTAATCATTCACTTTACCAGATGAGACTGATTCCGATCGAGCACCAGCTATCCTGAGGGAAACTTCGGAGGGAACCAACTACTAGACAGTTCGATTAGTCTTTCACCCCTATACCAAGGTCTGACAATCGATTTGCACGTCAGAATCGCTGCGGACCTCCACCAGAGTTTCCTCTGGCCTCGTCCTGCCCAGGCATAGTTCTCCATCTTTCGGGTTCCAACGTGTATGCTCTCGCTCCGTCCCACCGATGTGGCGGACAGGACGGGCCGGGCCGTTGGTGCGCTCGGGACTCGCGGCCTTGGGATCCCAACGCAGACACCAACTGGGGCGTCCTTCACTTTCATTGCGCCTCTGGGCCTGAACAAGACCCAATGACTTGCGCACATGTTAGACTCCTTGGTCCACTATTTCTCTTACAAGTTGATTGTAAAATATGCAAAAGTAATAAATATAAAAATAAAATTCCAGTTGCAGTTAAATTTTATCATCAAGTAATGAGAAAGAAGTTACAAAAAACAAAATGAAAAGATATTTTTATTTTCAAACAATTATAATTAACATGTTATAGATCTTAAAATATACTTAATTTGTTAGATATTGCAGACCAAAAATGCAATATACTGAGTAACAGTTATTTAAAATTTTTCATCTAATCAAAAAATGTTCATTATTTTTCCAATTTATATTCCGTTTTAATGTTAATTATATTTGATGCTAGATAGATAAATGTTTTCATTCCAACTATTAACATTTCAGATTTATTTCTTAAAAAATTTTTTAAATCGCTTTCAAGTAGTGAATTAAGTGATGCTGTTAACTTATGTTAATAGGCAAAAATGATTCATTAATTCCTATATTATAAAATTAATTTAACATATTTATTTGGCAATAGTGCAATGTAGTGTCTTTCCAAGTAATTTTCAAAAATCAGTGATAGATCAATAAGTCTTTTTGATTGATTACCAATTAATCAGCATCTTTGAAAGGAACTCTATTACTGATATTGATTAGTTAAACATAATGAAATTGTGTAAAACACAAGTAAAATATTCAATCTAAGTTATGGAGGATATGTTATAACAGAAAAAATTGTTCAACTGTTTCTGTTTATAACCCAATATGATACAATATTTTGTTTTCTAGTTTTTGTATATAAACATTACATGTACAGTATAGTACATATATGTAGTGTTTCTCTTCAATACTTGAAAAAATCTTCTTTTAATTTTTGATACATTTGCATTATTACTTATTAAACAAATTTAAAGGCTACATTTTTTATATATTTATTTATTTGTAAGAACAAAGTACCAAAAATCAAATAATTTTAAACTTAATATTTGAAATCTAGTAAAGTGTACATTGCTGTCAGATATTTTTTCAACAAATTCATTTGTTAATTATCTGGCAGCATGTAGTACTTTTTCCTTCATACAAATTTTGTGTTGTTTTGAACCATACAGTTGTTGTCTATGCTGCTTGGTGGTACTGAATGGAAACACTGCAAGTTCCAAAATATGAAGATAAATACCTGTGATTTTTCATTATTATTGTGGAATCTTTCTGAATTCTATGTCAATTAGCAGGATAAGCATTTGATAAGTAGTTTGTAGTCTGTTTCATTGTCAACAGCAGTAAGTTTATCTAAATACTTTTTATTCAGCACTTATGTGAATATTTGCAGGAAGGTTTCACAGCTTGCTAAAGCCTCTTAACTTCAGCAGTCTGTGGAGTTTGTGATGAGTTTTTTTTAAAATTACATTTCAGTTGTTTTTGCAAATGCCATATTACACATTCAGTAGCAAATCCTTAGACTGCACTTTCATCAATTTCTCACAGTTCATTTTGTATCAGGAATCTAAGAAAGTTGACAAAATATAAATTTTGCCATTCTTACATGCAAGAAAACAACTATTTTCAGACTCTTGCAAGACTGTTTCTTCATATTAGCCACTTCAGTTAAATCATTCAAAATGTCAAGCTTTTTTTAAAAAAATGTAATGTAATTGTAATTAATACTGTAACAAATTGTTTGTTATTTTACTGTTATAGTATTATATCTTATTTACATATTTTTAATGCCAATATTCAAAATTATCAAATTTACAATTTAAATTTTCAGACAATTCAAAATTTTTTTTGCAGTTCCTCAATTTTGGTATTTATATAATATATATATGCATATGTGTGTATTTGCGTGTGCATGCACGTGTGTGTCATTCTAAATATATTTATTTACATTTAATTTTTCCTTATAACAGTGATGATGATTTAGAACCATATGATCTTGAGGTTGGCGAAAAGCAAGAAAAATATCCTATCTATATTCACGAATGTCTGGAAGGTTTGATGACTGACAAGAAACCAGAATGGTCACAGACTTGCTTACAATATGCAGAAAATTTGATACGTCAAGTGCCCGATAATTTGGAAGAAGTAATATTTTCTATATTTTGATATTTCATTTTGTAGTATGGCCATATACAAAAATTTCTAAATGTACATATTCCATTTAGGTTGCTATTGATTTCTGCAAAATATTGCTACATCTAGAAGATACTTTTGCAAGTCCCAACTTTGCCAAATATAGGAATGCTGCTCTTGTTGCTCTCTGTGTTCAATGTCCATCAATAGTAAATATTTTAATATACTTAATTGAAGAACTGTATCTTTTTAATTTTAATCAAATTATTTTGTAATATAGATAGCAAGTTTTTTATCTGAGGAGTTTTATAACAGAAATTATAATATTCGTCAAAGATTAGACATATTACAAGTAAGTAAAAATAATTACTGGAATTTTTTAGCACAAAAATAAAAAAAAATATGCCATTGATTCTAAGATGCATTATAATAAAATTTATTGTAATGCAAGAGTAGATTTCAAAATTAAGAAAAAATATTAATAGAGAGGAAAGTTATTTTGAGTAACAGAAGTTTTCTTAAAATCCATTCACAAGACAGTTTTTGATGCAATATTAAAAAGATGTTTGCAGTTTAAATTAAATGCTCATTATAATTGGTACTTGTGGTTTACTTGTAATGAGTGCTAACTGTTGTTTTGGAATGCAAATGTAAGATGCCACTGATTGTAAAACATCACTGTTTGAATAAGCTAAAAGGAATAAAATAATGCATCTTTGATTACTGGAAATAAGATGTATATGTAAGCTGAATTAAGCCAGGTAAGAGCTTTGTACTTGGCTTAATAGAGTTAATAAAAACACTTTCATTTTAACAGTTAAAATGTATCCTGGTATTTAATTGTATATAAAAGCTAAAGTGAAAAAGAAATGCTTGCAGAGACAGCTAGATAGTGATAAAAGTGAGCCTGTTGCTTTGGGGGACTTAAATTCTTGTCTAAATCCATCCTTAGAATTTTTATAAATGGAGTCAAATATTATGGAAATAGAAAATACTCTCCTTAGCATAATGCTCTTAAGTTTTGTGAACTGAAACTTTTAATTTATTTTCATTTGGTTGAAAATTTGATTTTAATATGCTCAATTAAAAATTCTCCTTTTCTGTACAATTAATTTGTCCTTTCTTCTTAATGTCTGCTTAAAAATAACATTTAGCTCAAGGTACAACCAGACAATGAACAGTATGCTAAAAACTGAACATCTGGCTACTCTAAATGGATCTATTTTAATTTGCTGTATTAACAAACCATTTGAAGCTATAACAACAATGTTATTAAGTATCAAGATAAATAGTTTGTTGTATATTTTGATATGTATGATATTGTCTTGTAACATACTGTAATTTTTTAACAGTCTAAGATGACAATTTAACATTGTGCCTAAGCTTAGGCTTGATATCATCATGTCACTTTTAGTAATGGTGTTCAAACTTCAACTTCCACTAATTTTGAACCAGTAGAAGCCTGTTTGACTTGATAATAGTGCCAATAATACCCAAGAGTCAGCTTGAACCAGTGTTGAATTATTGGACATATTGAACTAGCAACTGGCCAGATTACTGTAATAATAACAATAATAATAATCAAACATATACTTCTATATAGTATATTTTGCTTTCTTAAGATTAACTGATCAAAAATTTTATTAATAATTGTAAATCATCAGCTTTTTCAAAATAAAATGGGTAATTTTAATTTCTACTTTGTAATATATCTTTAATATGTTAATATTGTTAAAAAAGTTTATTGAGAAAAAATTTAATAATCAATACAGATTTTTCTACTATAGAAACTTGCTTATATGATAGAATAATTTAACTTTCAGATAGAAAAAGATTTGTTGCAATTAGCTTAACATTAACTCAATGATAGGATAGCCTATCTAGCACTCTATGTAGCACTGCACTCTGGTGGAGAAAATCTATTTTCTGGCAAAATTTTTAACAATAGAAAACTTGTGTAAGGTCGTGACTGAGTAATGTATGTTGCCTTGGTTTATTAACCTGATACTCACTTTGGATTTATTAGATTAAGTTCTTGATTTAATTTGATATAAGTTGATAAAATTCTTTAAGTTCCTGTGAAGCTTTTTATTAAGAAAACAAAAAATTTTTCCTAGAAAGTTTTCAATTTATTTATTTTATATGCTATTCTATGTTGAGAATGAACAAAATATAATCTAATATCGATGATAAGCTTTTTTATATTAGAAATTTCATTTAAAATTTAGACAATATCTTCAGCAAGCAGAGAGTTGTCAGAAATTAGAGAAGCTTCTGTAGAAAAGAGAGTTTATTTCCCAGAAATGCACAAAACTCAGATGGAAGAGACATGGAAAGACATCATTGAAAAAAGAATTGCCAAAAAAACTAGAATACTTAGCAAGGTAAAAAATAACATTCTGAAAACTGTAAAATTCTAATGCAAATATAAAAGGACTGAAATAATTTAGGGAAGAAAAGAAGTAA
The DNA here is from genome assembly GCF_000671375.1 of Centruroides sculpturatus. Classification (NCBI taxonomy): domain Eukaryota; kingdom Metazoa; phylum Arthropoda; class Arachnida; order Scorpiones; family Buthidae; genus Centruroides; species Centruroides sculpturatus. The sequence continues at coordinate 310,135 of NW_019384683.1, forward strand.
AAGCAAAAGAGAATAAATTTTCTTCAGTTGCAGGCCACTTCTTTTTTCCTTTACTTGCACAGTTTGACAGGTAAAAATATTTTTTGTTTATTATTATTTGAATAAAAGAAAAAATTATTCAAACAAACTTTTTTAGAACTGAAAACACTTACAATTTACTTGGAGATGACAGCTTCCTTCTAGGCCATTTAATATATACATTAGGCATTGTCATGAACTGTGCAATAAATACACCAGTAAGTTGATTTTTTTTATTCCTATCCCGTAAATTATATTTTAATCATCATTTTTAAACCTCTATTAGATAGCATTTCAAATGGGAAAATGTTTCCTGGAATTTATTTGGGTGCTTAAGTATCATGGTGACAGGTAAGTTTTGCCAATGTTTGTTGATGGCATTTTTTTAGTGAAATATTTTGTAGAGCCAAAAATAAACCAAACTTTTGATATTGCAAGTACATGCTTGTTGATACTTATTCAACACATGATTGATGTTTTATGTTCTAATCCATCTGAATAAAGACATAGCAAAGAATAAGTATGTAAGTGGAGTATTTCAGAATTCTGAAATGACACATAACAAGCAATGAATCAACATTAAATTTGGTGTCATGCACACAAGTGTACAATGGCAAACATTTTAAAGGTTATGAATCAACAGATGATCATTATCTAGACAGGAAAATTAGGCAAGAGAGACTACATATCATCTGATCATCATTTTGGAAATTTCACATGGCTGCACATAACTTCCTTGAAACAATATGAAAGCAGATAAAAAATGTAAAGAATGTACCCTCATCAGCATAGAATAGGTTAATCTATTCTGTGCTGATTGAGATATTTTGGTCTTAGTCAATGGTGATTATTGGTGACAAAAATTGGTTTTTCTTATATGACCAACAGATGAGCCTGGCATTGCCTGGACAAAAAACAACACCAAAGATTAAGATTATTAGATTATTTCATACTTCTAATCCTTCTAGTAGCCTGGGACACATTCTATCAGCAGCAGTGTCATTCCGTAATATATTCCTATTGGAAATAAAAATAATAATATACTGAATTTCTCATCGCATACACTACTGAAACGCAGCCAAAAATGCATAAAACCGCTTCAAGTAATAATATACTGAATTTATTGTTAATTTAAATAATAGCTAGGGGTGCCCCTAGTGGCCATTTTTGGCATACAGTGACTGAAAGAAAGAATCAGTTTGGTTTTTCAGCTTTATATAGTTAGATCTGTAGAGCAAATGCAGTTCATTTGTCTCTGTTGAGACAAAATATTTTCTGTAATGTTTGACATTTTTTGATACATAAAGTCTAGTGTATTGTGGGCTAAGTGCTGTTTTTGTCGTGGATGTGCATCCAAAAAGAAAGACAGGACTGTGACAGCCATCTATTAGTTTGAAACTTGTATTTGGAATTTTACAGTTTATTAATACAACTGGAATAATTACAGGTCAGTTTATGCTGACCTTGATAAAATTGAAAGGGATTTTTTTAATAAAGATCGAAGTTTCAGATTTGGAATCAGTGAACCTATAGTTTTCAGGATATTTCACAACTGGCTTAATTATAGTATTGTACTAAAGATTACAGTTTAAATATCTGGCAAGTTTTTTTTAAGACCCAATGTTATTCAATAATGCATCTGGAAGGATTCATTCATTTTTATTAATCTCTAAAAATCACCAATGATTTATGATTTGCACTTTTATGGCTAACCGGAAATCTGATTCTCATGTTATTGAAAAATTCCACTGATGTTTGCTTGGGTGAAAATTTTGCTCAATAATAGATTCCAATAGATTATCCTTGTCAAGTCTTAGGCACAGAACTTATTTTTAAAAGTGGAAGTTGCTTCTTTGCACACTTAACAGTTAATTAAACCTGGAACATTACAAGCAGTCTCCTGAAGATTTTCCATGTATGCCATATCCATCACGTCAACTGCCACTCCATACTTGTTAATATAAACAAGATATTCCTAATATGCTATACTCCTATACCTAGATTTGCAGGTTTTACACTAGATGTAAGGAGTGCCCTTGTCTGATCAGGCGTATCTTCCTTTTTTTTTACTATACACCAGAACCATGAAAGTTGGTTTGGGAGCACAATTGCTGGCTCTAATGGCTTTATGCCTTTATGCCTTTCTTTAGTATTTCACTATAAGTTGAAGTTTCCAGTGCTTTCCCACTCTGGGGGGGGCAGATTGCATGATCTTACTAATATCACAAACTTCCTCTTTGACTTTCATTATTGCCTCAATCATCTTATCACTATGAATAGAAATTGCCTTTTCTAACTCCTCTTTAGTAATAAACAATGATAATCTTTTATCTAATACTTCAGGTAATCTATTACCCTTGATGATTGTCTCAGTGAGATCTATAAACTTTATAACCTGCTCGGTAACATATCTTAAGTGATCATGTGTGTCCAACCTGCTCTTGGGGTTTTCTGTGAAGTATTTCTTAATTTCATCTAATATTGTATAGGCCTCTTTCAAAAAGTCCTTTGCAAATCACAGATGGTGAACTTAGAACAACTAGCTATTAAGTTTGTAAATTTGGAATGCAGACAGAACAAATGTATTCACAATGTAAATATTGTAGTAAAACTGATTTTAAAAACTAGGTCAAACCGTAAGCAAGTGTCTGTTAGAACTGCCCAGACGAGACGGTGGCAACCAGCTCCAGATGGTGAACTTGTATCTTAATTAGTTTTTAAATTATGATATTTTCCTGCCAATTTTGAGACATTACTGACTCTACTTGACGATGATCTAAATGATTTTCCACAATAGAACACCGGATGCCTGGGAAGGCCCACCAAAGACCAACTGGAAGTACAACTGAAACCTCCAAAATCTCACAGACTAATGGGCCTTAGCCATAAATTTTAATGTTTTACTCACAGTTAGAACCTGATTCAGAACCCAGTCCCAATTCTGGTTCATCAATCTTCAAAAGTTCAGTAAAACAATCTGAAGTTTCTCGGAATATCAAAAGCCGTAATTTCCCAAATACTGGTCCCACAAAGAAAATTTTGACCTCACTGCAATTCTTAAGACTTGTGCCATTTATATTTGGATACAGCCACACTCACAAACACAATAATCCCCAAAAAAAACACCACGAATCACGGAGCTCTATGCGAACATGGTATCACAGATACCATGTTCGCATAGAGTCAACTCCTGTTGAAAATTCTGGAAGGATTATTTGAAAATATTAAACTTTTATATACTTGTGAGCACTATGTTGGCCTTTCTTTATTGCTAGACTTCAGCTGGGACACAAGACCAGCTTTAGAAAATCACTTTATTTTTCCAAAAAAGAATGCATTAAGTGAGTTTCTAAAGCTGGTCTTGTGTCCAGTGATGGTGTAATAAGTCTAGCAATAAAGAAAGGATAACATAGTGCTCACAAGTATATACCAAGACTAGATAAGAAATGTATCATAGTAAATTTTTATATGCTTTAAAAATTTCTTATCTGTAGTTAGGTATATGCAGTTTGCATGAGAGGAATCCAAATGTCTCAAAATCATGTGGTCCAATTTTTAACTGTTTAAAAATGTTATATTTGATGTATTCATTTAATGGATCTGAAAACTCCAAATCTTTCATTTTGTTTCAATATCCAACAAATTAAAATAATTTCCAGGCATCATTTAATTACAAGTAACCAGAAACACAAAACAGAAGGTCAAGCATGTCTTTCATACTGAGTATGTGCATGTTTTCGTTTATCCAAGAATACAGTCTATAACTGCATTAAATGCTTATTTTGAAGGTAATCTTCTGTGGATACTTTAATAATACAAGTTTGGTTTATTTTTGACTATTTGTAGCATACTTACAAGTCAGAATAATTTATTCTTTTTCTGGATGCAGATTTGTTCAGAAAGCTTTACTGTTTGCATTATGTATGGTCATAACAACGGTTCCTTCTCACTTCCTGCTCTTAGATCTGCAAAATGATATGATCGAGTGCCAACAATGGTTACAAGGTAAGTAAAATGATAATGCATAGAAATGAATAAATTCTTTTGTTTCTTGATAGGTTCAGCATATGCCACAAAGGTTTTTGGCAATTCTATAATACATGAAAATGTAAATTTGTTGGAAGTAGCAGAATGTATGGATGGTTTCCCAAAACTTTAAGTTTGATGTCATCATTTGATAAATTATTTTTATTTATCAAATGATGGGATCAAATGATATAAATGCTTTAAAAACAAAATGTATTTTTCATCCCATCATGAAGACAATGCTACTCAATTGTATGGTAAGCGTAAAAACAGATTGAATAAATTTGTGGATTAGGGAAGAAAAGAACCAAAAGATGGAATATCCTTACATTTTATATTAGTTTATGTGTAGATAAATAAATACAACCCATTAAGAGATGGGCAACCTCTCTGAATTTTAAATGTGATCCATACAAATTGACAATGACCGAACACAAGAAAATGCAGGTAATAATTTATGAATAAATAACAGGTATACTTAATATGACTTTTGGAATTGATATTAATATATCCAAAATATTATGTTGAATATTAATCACTGCTAGTTTTAAATTATTTTTGAAATCTGTCTCCAGTAGAAAAAATTGTTGTTAAGTTGCAGAGAAAATCACTCAATCAATTTCCCATTTTCTATATTTACTGAGAAGGTGCTGTAAAAATCTGTATGTTGTTTTCTCAGTTAAGGAACTCTTCAAATCTATTTTTAAATTTCCATTATAGTTCAACTTTTTGTGTCATTTTTAAAGTTGAAAAAAATGACAAGTTTTGTCATGCAATTGCATAACAAAACTTGTCACTTTTCAAGTATTTATTATCCAAATATAAGCTCAGTAAAGTATTTATTATCCAAATATAAGCTCAAATTATGGAGCTGCATGCTCCATAATTTGAGCTTGGATATGAATGATTTTATAAATGTTACACATGTGATGTGATTAGATTTTATATTTAAATCTTACAAATTTGTTGTAATAGCAACTACACTGGAGGGCAAAAGTTAAATTACAAGTGTTTTGTTTTTTTTTATTCTTAATTTAAAATAAAATAGAAACTTTATTAAAATAAATTTATTCACTCAATTGGCATGTGACCACCCCTTACAGCAATACATGCTAGATACCTGCTTCTCATACTCTTTACAAGGTTATTGATCAATTCATTAGGAATTAAAGTCCATTCTATTTGCAGAGCAGTCCTGAGCTCATCAGAGTTTCTGGGTGGGGGACAGAGACTTTCCACCCATCTTCCAAGGGCATCCCAAGCATGCTCTATCGGGTTCAAATCTGGAGACCTGGATGGCCAGTCCATTCTTTGGATTCCAATGTCTTGAAGATAATGAGTCACCAAGTTTGCTCTTTGGAGATGAGCATTATCATCCATTAAAATGGAATCTGTGCCTTCCGTGTGAGCCATTGTACGATAATGCTCAAGGATCTCGTTGCAATACCTTTGACCTGTTAAGGAACCTCCTTCAAAGACATGGGGAGCTTGGTGCACCCAGTGAGAGAGATGCCTGCCCAGACCATCACACCACCTCTGCCGAAGTTGCCTTTTTCTCTTATGTTTGATGACGTGTATCGTGTTCCAGCCTCTCTCCAAATAAAGCATCATCGAGAATCACTCTGTAGGCTAAAGCAGGATTCATCTGTGAAGAGAACTTTGCTCTTGATGTTGACAACTCCAATTCAAGCGTGCTTTTTTGTGGAACAGTGACAATGGAATACACATAACTGGACATCTTGCATAAAGACCAGCAGCAGCAAGCCTTCTGGATACAGTTCTGAAGAAATTTTTTCCTGTGGCTGATTCAAGCTCAGAAGCAAACATCTTGCATGTTAGTCCTCTATTGTGTTTAGCAGTTACTTTCAAAAACCGGTTATCTTGTGTTATGGTAACTCTTGGATGTCCTTCCACGGGAATTCTGGAAATATCCCCTCTAACTGTAAACTGTTTCCAGAGCTGTGAAACCACCATTCTTGAAACTTTTGCGGCACCTTGCTGCATCAGCTTGACTAAGTCCCATTTCTATCCATCCAATAGCATGCCATCTTAAAGAATCATCTAGAAGCCATTAGAATGGTAAATGAATATGCCTTAATTTTAAAAAAAGCAGTTTAAATAAAGTTTGATTACAAAAAAACAGCAAAGTCAAAGGAGCATTCTAACCAGCAAACCACTAATGGTTGAATTAAATGTACGTAATTTGCATATTTACAAGATATTTTGCTATTTTCTTATTCGTCATGTAAATTTGCATATATGTCTACATTTTCAAAATATTTCAAAAGTTATGAGGCAAAACCTACTTGTAACTTAACTTTTGCTCTCCAGTATATTTATGGAAATGAAAGGAAAACCAGTTTGTTTATTTTACAATCTCTTATCAGAAATGAAATTATGACAATATCAGATAAAAATTCACTGTAGATACTATAATATCCATAACATGTTCCCTTTTAATTTCTTTAGTGTAAAAATTCTCCACATGCAAAACATAACAGCAGATAAATGAAATTTCAATACTAATTAAACTGCAGCACTCTGTTTTAGTATTCTCTTCAATAAATTAGCACAAAATGAATATGCAAGTGATTTATTTTTGTTCTAGTGTGTTTCTTCTAAAGCATTGTACATAATTTCTCCTGCAGTATTTCATTTTAGCCCAACTAAATTAAAAATCTTTATTAATGTCTCAAATGGAAATTGAAGTTGAGCTGTATGTTATGTTGGTGAATATTTTGTCTCAAACAGAGAGCAAAAACTTTAAAGAAAAGGAAAAATATTCAAATGATTTTTTAACATTACTTGCTATTTCATCAATTCTCACTACAATTTGCCAACAAACTAATATTAGCATAGAGCTGCTTCTGATCAGGACATATAATCTGAATAGCTTTTAATTGTTTTTTCTAATGAGATGCTAATAGATTGTCAATTTGCTGGGAGGTTATAGCTTTTCCACTCTCTCTTTTAATTCTCCAGTAAACTGGTCATATTTATTGGAATGTTAGTGTTGTAGTGCCTTTTAAACACTGTATTCCTTAAAAACTTCATAACAGTGTGGATTATAGAAAAAGGTAATTTGCAAACAAGTCGAGAAACTATTATATACAGCTCTATATCATAAATTGCACTTCATAGAAACTTTTTAAATATTTTACTAAGTGTTGAGTGAAGTCAGGTTAAACTCACTGTCTTCTGTCTGGCATTCATTTTCATATCTAACTCCAATGTGGAAAGATTAGTTAATTGGGGCCTCTTGCCCTTATATACAAACTGAATTAACATGACTTCCATCATGCTATTTCAATTCAAAAATTTTCCCCTGAAAGGAGTTAGCAATAGTCATTCCAGTCATCTACCTAAGGAAATATGATGTACAGGGGCAAGACACTATTAATTTGAGATGGATATATTTATTTAATTTAAAATATATGCTGATTAAAAATTGTAGCTTGGCATTGTGATGATAATACAAAAAAAATACAAGCATTTATTTGTAATGTTTTACTTCAGGTGTAGACAATCCTCACAGAGGTTTAAATGCTTTAATTCTTCATATTATTTGTCAAATTTTACACCAAGTGATCAAATTATTACTATGTTGTTGAGCCACCTTTTTTCCCTGTAATACCAGCATCTAACTGAATAATCTATACCAAGATGAATTACACTCTCAAAATCTGGATCAGATGTGATTGATGCTCAGTTGGATCGAGATGTAGCAAGAAGTTTCTGTTCATGATTTGTTTGTGGAGGAGAATTATCCTTCACCATTCATATAAACCATCAGCATAACTGAGTGGACTAACAAAGTGTAAACATTTTCTTACAACTGATCAACAAATTATTTCTGATATTTATACACTGTGTATAAATATCAGAAATAATTTGTTGATTAGTTGTAAGAAAATATAATATATTTAGTTCATTGTAATAAATAAGAGTTTTTATCAAAAATTTGTTTTTATTTTGCAAAAAACCTTTACGTGATGGGATGTAATGGAATTTATTTTTAGAATCTGCGATCTTTAAAACATATAATTCCATGCAGCTGAAAAAAGTTTTTTGCAGACCCATTTTATTTATTATTTCCATCTTTGGTTGATGCCAGCAATCATCTAGTGGTGACATTCAGCTCTCAAACATATATGGAAACACACATTCTAGAATATGTTTTTCAGGAAAAGAATAGCTGCGATGAATTCAATAATGACCCTTTTTATATATTTTGTAAAAATTTAATATAAGGTGAAAGATCTAAAATCAATAGTCAGGTGATTTCTAGAACCAGATATTGAATAATGTTCATTACAAGAATTCTTTAATTAAAAACATATGAAAGAACAATAAATATTTGAAATGGAAATCTTTTTAGATGTCTTAACATTGAATATACCCGGAGAGAAGTGCATAGAACAATAAAATTTTTACATTGTTGTACCACTTCCTTATTTCTCTTCATTTCCTAGCATTTGACTTAGAATATCTACATTATTAATGATTGTAGATTTTTGTCACATTGGTACAATATGAATATAATAATTTTGTAACTGCCGCTCAAAATGAGGATTCCTTGATTGCTTTTTATCATCTCCCATGTATAATTATGAGTTAATATTGAAAGTAACACAAAATAATACTTTGAATTTGACTGAAAGTTGGATTGCACACTAAAGACCTGTTGGTCAGGCCTTTAATGTGCTGAAAACATTAAATCAAATATAAATTAAACTAACAAGATCTGTATTTTCAGATATTATTTATAAAGACGATGACTTGGATTTCAAGAAACTTGCCAGACAGGTTCTAGGATTTTTGGTAACAATTTATAAAGAGGTATGAGTAGGTTTATATCTTTGGTCAATTATTATATTTTTAAATGTCTTATTTGTCTTTCAGGGTGAACTGTCATGAAAATCTGTATCGTAAATAATGATGTAGAAAGATTCTTGTAAATACATTTATTGGTCATAAAAATGTATAAATGAGTGACATTTTCATTACTTTGATATAAATAATCATGTACAATGGAAAATTAGTAATTAAATACAGAAAATTCCGACATGCATCGATCGGTAATGTCCACGCGCCAAAGCAGATTCGCTTTCTCTTAAAAAATGCAACGAATGATTGGTCCCCGTAACTGGTTCATTCTTCTAGTTTTCGGGACATATAAAAAAAGCAACTTTTACGAGTACAAAGAATTTTTTGAGCACGAAACGACATCGAACTCCGACTTCCTCTGTCAGAGACCCAGAGAGCCCAGAGGCAGGCTCCGATTACAAAGATGATAGTAACGGAGGTCATTAATGAATCTGTGCAAGATCTGAGTGAAAGTCGGCAAATCCTGCAGGAAAACAAGGGAATTGTAATTTCTAGCGATGCAAAACTGTTCAAAAGAAAGTGACAGACTCACCTTTTCGTATTTGAAATTTTGACCCAGTATGGACTTCTGGCTATTATCTAACCCAGAGCAATTTTCTAAAAAGTGTGGAAGAAACACTGTGTAAAAATTTTCAAAATTCACCGAAGCCATGTTATAGATAGTGATGCAGATGTCGTCATAGAGTAGTTCGTGCGATTTATATATAAGAGCTTGAAGCAACACGTTGAGGAACTGATTTATCATTAGGTTCTTAAACAAGGTCTGCGAGGAAATTTATTTTTTCAATAACAACATTAATAAAATTCAATAAAATAATCTAAAAGATACCTTATGATATAATTTCCATTTATTATTAAGATTCTCCAATGCCTGAAGATTCTGTCGAAACAGCGTGATATCGTGCTGAAGGAATGTTTGTCCGTAAGCCTTAAAAAATAAACACAGTAAATATGGACTCTCTAGATGATAGGAATCAAATGAAATCAATCAAAATTTTACCTCCATTATTTTAGTGAAGTAGTCAATGTTCTCTATGGTGTCGTTTCCAGGTCGACTCAAATTGGAAACAATGTCGCTCTTGAAGAAAAATCTCCAGTTGTTAACTAGGATTTGATATAACAATTCAAAAAGAACCTGCTTGATCTCAAAAGATTGAGACTGCAATGAAAAATGGAATAAAATCAGATATTGAGGAACACTGTGGAGTTAAAATAATCTACTACTCACATCAGCCACAATGGGATATATATCGTTCATGCAAAAATTTAAAATGCTAATAAGGAATGATCTGAAACCAGGAACTGGATCTTTAACAATCTGTTGTAGAACTTCTAAGAATCTAAAAAAAGTATTTTGTCCATTAATTTGTTTTATATGTATATAAAATTTGTACAAATAGAAGTTTAAAAATTACTTTTCTACAACGTGACACCCTGCACTCCCCTCTCTCAAAATGCAATCTGTCAGCTGGTCTCTGTGGGGTATTAATATTTGAAACAATTTGATTGTTATTCTATTTGAAAGAGACCAATTAAACTATTTACCTCGTAAATAAACTGAGAAATTTCTGAATGGTCTGTTCGACAAAAGCAATTCCCATTTGACTCTTAAAAACTTTCAATGCCATCAGAAAAAAATCTAAAATATCTTCACCGACATCTGTTACAAATGATAGTCGATTAATATTTCAAAAAACATCACTTATTTTGTACACAAAATGAAACTGACCTGGAAAGTTTAAATATATTGGAACCAAAGAAACTGCAATTTCTATGTTTTCTTGAAGAGCTTTGAAGCACAATTGCTTCGTCTTAGTTGTGGCTTCTAAGAAATTCACAATCATGTCGTGAAGAAGACTGATAGTCCATTTGATGACTGGTTTGGCTACAAAAAGAAAATCTGTAATTCTGCCTTTTATCTTTGTTCCATTACCAAAATAAGAGAAAAAAGGATACCTTGTTCTTGAACGTATTTGTCGATGCTAAAATTTGGCGCATGTTGTATTTGTCTGAATGATGACGTGATCGATTTCACAAACTCTTCAAAACGCGAGTATCTGCTTTCCCACTGTTGCTCATCATTAGATACATTTGGCCAGGGTAAGAGTAAGATGTTGGAAATGGAACGGTGAACAAGTTTCTGGCTCTAATAAAAAAATTGTTTAAATTAGCATTATGGTAAAACCCTTTTAAGTTGACCACTGCATGAAGTGATTTGGATATGGAGGCAAAGTGTTACATGTGAGCATGAGTGCATACAGGACTAAACTGTGGAAAAAATATCTTTTATATTTTTACGCCACTAATTTACAATAATGTGATAAAATATTTTTGCAAGTGTTATGTAACTTTTGTTCAAAATATTAATTTCTGGTATGTAGATAGGTACTGTACAATACTATATGCCTTGTAATAAAACTCATTCTTTAAATACATATTTTTTCAGAAATTTTATATTGTGTGTGCTGAAATTGTCACTCTGGAAAATTTTTTTCCAATAGTTCAGTTGAATGCATTCCTGCATATGATAAACTGCTTTACTGATCTTTGAATTTATTTTGTTGTTTCAAATTCATCAACACACTCACTGCAACCAAACATTAAATTCTTCCTTGGTAGTTAATAAAGATTTTTGTAGTAGAGAGACAATAATTGACTTGTCAAATTTCTATTTCAGAAACATTACCATAAACACTACAAACTGTTTTTAAAAAAACATGATAACTACTAAGCAGTTACTGTTATTGAAAACAGGATTATATACAATCGACCCCCCTATAATTACGATTCCTATAAAACTACGAAAAAATATACGTATTTTGGAAATGTTGAGTCGGATTAGTGTAGAATCGATTAATTTTATGGAAGAAAACCTTTCAATCAGCCGTAGTCCGTAAACTTGACACGTGTCGGGCTGTGATTGGAACGACTTGTAAAAAATCGGATTCCTAATAAATTGGAACGTATCTATATCTTATAGGGGGGGTCGACTGTAGTTGCAAAAACTGTTTAAACTTGTCTTTTACCTACATGTGACCAACTTAGACAGGAAATTTTATAATAGGCTGACTTATTGTATGGTGGTCAAAATATAAGATTTACTTGTGTTGTCCAGTTGTCTGTGTTAATGCATTTCCTTAGTCACACTTCACAAATTTTAATATAATTTGCTAAAATAACACAAAACTTAGACTTACCTCTAATGGAAGATTCAATTTTCCTTGGCAAACAATGGCATACAATTGTTGAATTGACTCCAAGTTGCAGAGAAATGAAGGACGAATCACTGAAGTTACAGATTTCAGCAAGTGGCAGGCACTGTGTGCAATTTTTTCTGGTACCTATTAAAGTGATATCTTATATGTATTATATCAAATTTAAAATATTCATAGTAGTACAGTCAGTCCCTTTTATGGCCAGAAAATCTCCTAGGAAGCATTCAGGACCATTGTAAACTGTTTCAATAAACCACTGCCACCTCCTCACACACTATCATCTGCTAATGTTTTACAATGTCTGATACAGGTTTCTCTGAAAGGGAAACCTGTAAACTGTATTGGAAACTCTTCAGCCTTATTCTCAACTTCTATCAGCTTGCAAATAGAAAAAAATGATTCTTTCTTGTGGGGGAACTTCAAAAAAATTGAAAATACCAATATAACATATGATATTACAAAGAATTTGATTCATTATGATTTGTTAAAACAAGAAACAACATTATGTAAATAAAAAGGAAGAAATCTGCTTGTATAGTGATAACCACCCTGTTGTGAGATATTTTTCAATGATATGGAGTAAATAAATCTGTTAAGTTAGTAGACATACTATGGAAAACAATTTAAGCCAAATATCAAAATGTATGGATGCTGAGAAAGAAATTCAAGTGAAAAGAGAGCATGAAGAAATGGAAAATGCAATAGTGATGTGGATTGTATTGGGTTGTTCGGAAAGTAATTTCGTTTTTTTACCACTAGATGGATTAGTCGTATTTTTCCCGCAATTTTCATTCTAAACCGTATTATCATTATATATTTTGACAGCTAGCATTTTAAGGCTTATTTGTAAAAAAATTTGTTTGATTTTGTGCAATTGTTTGTTCCATATTTGATGGGACACAAAAAGAAAGATCGCAAACAGCATTTTCAGCATATTTTGCTCTTTTATTACCGAAAAGGTAAGAATGCTGTTCAAGCAAGAAAAAAATTGTGACATGTATGGAGAAGATGTATTGACAGTGCCAAAACTGGTTTACAAAATTTCGTTCTGGCAATTTCAATATTGAAGATGCACCATGTTCTGGATGGCCAGTTGAAGCCAATGAAAACAAATTAAAGATACTGATTGAAGCAAACTGCCGAATAACAACACTTCCATGTTTTGAAACTGTGTCGTATCTATTACATTTGTTCTATAAACACAATATAGTGCAATAACAATCACTTGGCACAATTCACTTTCTTTATTTCAATTCTGTTGATACACATTTTTACACGTTTCGGGCCCGAAACATGTGTAAAAATGCATATCAACAGAAATTTAATTAAATCATTCTAAACTTCTATTTGAGGGATTTGACATCAGTAAAATTTTTTAAAACACTATTGGATGTTTTTTTATGACATCAGCAAGTTTTTTGTTTTTTATTCAGTAGAATTTTTACTTTTTTTCTGTCCCCCATATTTTAATACATACATACATACATACAAGAAAGACTTCTGCCTTACATCAGGTGTTTAGCCAGTGGGAAAGGGGAGGGGAAGAAGAAGGGAAAGGAGATAGATAGTAGAGAAAGATAGGATCCTTTCTGAATGGCGTATGTATGGCTACAGTACCCTCTATGTTTGATGTTGGCATGCAGTTTTTAGGCTGCAAGGCTGTAGTCCCCGAAGAGTCTAAAAGAAAACCTGAGTGTAGCAAACACCAATGATTCAGTGCCGCCACAAATAGCTAAGTGTGGGGAAGTTAGTGCCAAGTGNATGTATGGCTACAGTACCCTCTATGTTTGATGTTGGCATGCAGTTTTTAGGCTGCAAGGCTGTAGTCCCCGAAGAGTCTAAAAGAAAACCTGAGTGTAGCAAACACCAATGATTCAGTGCCGCCACAAATAGCTAAGTGTGGGGAAGTTAGTGCCAAGTGACTGTTAGTAGGAAGACTTATAACTACTTAGACAGAGAAAAAAAAAAAACACAACAACAAACTAGACGAGACAAATGGATGGACAAACATGCAAGACTCCCTTTTTTTTTAATTTTAATTATTATTTATTTATTTTTTTTAAACATTAACTTATTCACTAACTAAATTAACCTACTATAAGCTAGGACAAACCTAACCAGAAACCAAGCTAAGAGTCCCTAATCTAACTTACAACTACAACTTAAACTAACTGAATTTAGACTGAAAAGAAGATGGAATTAAGAATTAAAATACAAAGTGGAAAGCAACTATATACTGACAGTTGAAACAAGCAAGGGAAAGCTAATTGCCATTTGTGACCCCAGAGTAAGTGCTCTCAAAGGTCCAACTAAGGGATATAAATGCGAGTAGATGATGGCACATTGTACATGTGTGAATAAGTTGATGTGGGTTGCAAGGCCAGTTGTACCCTTCAAGAATAGCAGCTCTCATTAAACTATCCCTAATGTGATTGTATCTATTGCAGGGAAAAACTAGGTGAAGTGGTGTTTGGTCTTCCTGAATACCACAATCACATTGTGGATTGTCCCCAAAGTTAAATCTATGCAAGTATTGCTTAAAGTTGCCATGTCCTGTAAGTAGCTGAGTGAGGATGTAACTAGGGTGAAAGTGGCAAAGAATTGCAGTAGTGTCAACCTTGGGGATGAAAGTGTAGGTGAGCCTACTAGTGGTGTCATGGTCCCAGCTGTCTTGCCAGAGAATGAAGATTTGCTTCTTGACGTGATTGTTGATGTACGAGGTAGGAATGTAATTGAAAGTACTAGTGACTGAAGACTTTGCAGCTTGTCTGGCATGACGGTCAGCGGTCTCGTTGCCAAGAACCCCTGCATGACCTGGTACCCATTGGAAATCTATTCTAATGTTGTTGTCTAAGTGTCTAAGAACATGGTGTATGAGATGGACGAGTTTTAATTGGCTATCAGACTTCACAATTCTGTGTAAAGCTCCTCTACTGTCAGAATAAATGCAATAGTGTAAGTACTGTAGTGTCTTTTGTCCTTCCTATGCCTAATGTGAATTAAGCTCATATAAATAGCTAAAGTTTCTGCCTGTGCTATTGAGCAGTGTGTACTTATATGGAAGCAAGCATTACGGAGCTTGTGGCCTAAGTTGGAGTAAACTACAAAAGCAGCATTCACATTGTCACCCATCTTGGAACCATCACACAGTGGGGCCAAATTCCAAAAAGCTGGCCAAAAGTCAAAAGCGTTATCAATTTGGCTGAAAGTCAGTATTCGAGGATTTTCGGGATCGCTGATTACGAATCTGAAGTCAAAATTTGAAATAAAAACAAAATGACAGATTTAACACGAACCACTTTTATAGAAAAAGTACAAAATAAATCCATATATTGTTTAATATGATAAAACATACAATTGGTTGATTAAAAGTTCATGCATCATCATCCAAAGAATAATTTGATTCACAATCAGATGATTCAACTTTGAAATCACTGGAGCTTCCTGTACTTGCTGGTATATCTGTTCGGCGGTTTAGACATGAAAAGGTGACAGACAGACAGAATTATCTTCAAATTTATAATATTAGTATGGATTAATATGAATTTCTGCTATAAGGGGTATGCGAGTTTGAGCTCTTTCTTGAAGTGTTACACAGGAAAAAGTAATTGGGAACCACTGTTCTACACTATTAAACTTGTATGGGATGAAATGACATAGGAAAGTATTAAAAACTGTCAGCCATACACTGACCTAATACGAAACTAAGAACAATTTGTTTGTCCATACCATAAACATCCAGAGCAAGTAATGCCTTGCCTCGATAATATCACTTCCACACCACAACTAGGACCAGATGAGTTGGTATGCATTGATGCTAATAAAGCTTTTTCCAAAATAATGCTCAAGGAAATTGTGCAAATGATGAGAAAAGAACACACATAGAAAGAAAAAATGAGGACAAAGAGAAAATGGAATAAATTGTTATAGCAAGCTCAATATGCATGAAAAAAATTGACAACACAGTAATATCTCAACTTACACTACCCCAGAGTTACACGCTTTTCAAATCTCATCGATTTGTCTTTTGTTTGAGCACCACGCAACTCTTGATTAGTCACTACCCCCTCACTTGTTCAGCTTACATGTTTGGACGTGTCATGCGAATTGACATATAGCTAAAATTTATTTTGTGTTATTTATTTCTGTGTTTGTTATATCTACAGAGATTTGAGAAACTCTATTATGTCATCTAAACGAAGTAGAACTGATTCTTCTTCAAACAAGAAAAGAAAAACTTTATCTTTGGAATGTAAAGTTAACATTATTAAAGACTTCAATACAAAAATGAAAATTTGTGAATTGGCAAAGAAGTTTGATCTACTGGAATCGACGGTCAGAACAATTATAAAAGATAAATAAAAAATTCTTGAAGCTGTAAAAAATGCTCAATCTTTAAATTCAAGCATCATTCGTAAACGTCACAGTATTATCGCTGAG
>NW_019384683.1:329814-335155 GCF_000671375.1 Centruroides sculpturatus
GTAAGTAATCCTACAATTTTTTGTTTATAGCGTAGTTTATACGGATTATTTCCAAAAAATATATACGTATTTTGGAAATGTTGAGTCGGATTAGTCTAGAATCGATTAATTTTATGGAAGAAAACCTTTCAATCAGCCGTAGTCCGTAAACTTTACACATGTCGGGCTGTGATTGGAACGACTTGTAAGAAATCGGATTCCTAAAAAATGGAACGTATCTATGATCTTATAGGGGGGGTTGACTGTATTTTACAAATAATCTCTTACCTGTTTATGATTGCAGAATGATTGGAAGGATTATTTTTTAATTGAATTGTCAAATAATCTAAAAATGTTCCCCAAATTTCCAAACAGGAGAAGAAACCAGTATGTGTGGGCTGTTTGTTAAGTCAAAATTAATAATTGAATTAGTGAAAAATTAATATAAGTAATAATTTAATCATAATATCATAAATGCAATACCTGAAGAAATGTGTATTTGAAGAGTAATGACAGAAATTCTATAACAGAAAATTGAGCATTGCTTTCAAACCTCTGAAGGTGAATGTTAACAAATAATCTCAGAAAATCCGTAAATTTTTCAATGTAACTGAAAATTTTAAGATAATTTTACATAACATTTTTCAATTGATTTAACTTATCTATAAAAAGTTACTGCACATTAATAACACAATTTTCAAACATGAAAATAATCTCATGACATTGTATATCTCATGAATATTCAAGTTATAATATTCAAAATAACTTGTTAAAGTTATTCTAGGGAATAATAATTAGATATTATAATTTTAAAACTAAAAATAAATATACTATTTAAGTATGTAGTTAGATTTTCAATTTATATTATATCAGAGACTTTTTTTTATTGTTTAAATTGTAAAATATCTTAAACCCTAATTCAAAACTTTTTATTTGGAAAAATAAAATTTAAAATGAATAAGCTTTATATTTTACATTTAAATATATTAGGTGATGATTCTTAAATCAATTTCTGATTAGCAAATAGATACAATTTGATTTATATTTAAAACATTCTAACTTCACAAATTTAGCATTGTAAAGACAAACACTTAGTTTTCTTAAAATGTCAAATGTTAAGATATTTCCATTTAATGTTAGTCTAATTGCTTGTTCTCTAATACAAAACTATTACAAAATCATAAAAATACATTTAATAATAATCAAAAATATAATAATTATATCTTTAAAAAAATTAAGTGAATTATTTAACTTTAATATATTACAATAAATGTAAATTTTAAAGGAATAATTTATAAGAGCAAATTAATTTGCCAAAATAGTGTGTCATTAATGTGTAGCAATTATAATAAAATTAACTGACTTTTCATCCAGTTCAAGTAAACGATTGTTGTTTGTACTGGAAGTAGTGTTTTCATCTTTCGTTAATTGTTGAAGTAAATAAAATGTATACTGAGACATCTGAAGTAGGAAATCATCAAAATTTGATGGAATGCAATTCCTTGACATAATTTCATTTATGCAACCCATTGCTAGCATTCCCAATTCACCTTTCTTTAGAGTAGATTGTATGTCTTTTCCTGTCATAGTCTAACAAATAATCATGACAATGTTAAAAAAAAAATAATGATTAATCAATATATTGATTGAGAAGAAAGATACCAAACCTGATTGTGTGAAAGAAGAGAATCACATCCAAAACTGGCAAATTGGAAAATGGTGGTCAGAAGAGATGAATTAATATGCATAGATAATGGAATCCAGCTGAAGAAATGAGACAAACAATTTAATCCCTGAACACAAAGTTGATAAGATTCAGTATCGAGAATGGGTATTGATTGAGATAAATTCTTATTTGACAATGATTTGAACATACTATGCAACAAACTACCTGCAGAATAAAAACAATAAGTAAATCACAAATTTATATTATTTATTATATGTATAATAAACCAAACTTTACCTGGATAAAGAGAAGTGTTGAATGGTGACAAATCTGAATCTTGACCATGAGTTGGTGATGGAGGTGGTGTTGCTGTTGCTAAACAATGATGTTTTTCTAGGACTAAGTCAAGAAGTCCTGAAATATGAAATACAATCTTGTATGTTACAAAATTACTTTAATAATAACAACAACTTTAAATTCAATAAAAACTCTTGCCTCCAACAACATTTAGTATATTTGGAACTTGTTCTGCCAATAAACGGTAAAGCTCTTCTTTTCTGGAAATGCTAATATCATCTCTAGGAAATGCAAATTCTTCTGATACTGTCTGTAGTAACATAAGTCCAAGAGATGCTGTTTCAGTTGATTGTACTAACTAAAATATTTTAAAATTTATTAAATATTATATTTTTAAAATTTAATTAAATAATTAAAAATAATGTTTTCTTATTACTTTATTTTAAAGCTCAATATCTAAATTTGAAACACATTAAGCAAAGAAAAACAGTAAACAAAAAACCTCCAAAGATTTCTTTGAATATAAAAAGCATTTTAAAAAATTGTAATTTATTTCATTTCTAATACATTTACCTGTAAAATATTACTGAAAAATTCTGGATAGAAATGTGGCCAATCTAAACGACCTATGTCAACATTTAACTTTCCTAATTTATTTCGAATGGAGAGTGGCACATTCTGATGGCAGGCAAGTAAATACTGGTAAGTGGCACTTCGGATTTCTCCTTTTTCTGTACCCAGCATACTTATCCATTGTTCCTTTATTATATTCTAAAAATAGAATTTTTTAAAATTCATAATTTACAAAGATTTTTAAAATTTTTAAAAATTGACATAAAGAAAAAGAATGAGTGCAAATGCTAATAGTGCTATTTTAATTATATTCCATTTGAAATAAACATTTAAATTTTCTTGCCTCTAATACATTAAGACAGAACATCATGACATATTCATTTTGTGTGTTGGACAAAAAGTATAAACAATGCCTCCAAACTCCTTGTTCATTATTAAAATCATTCAATGAAATCTCTAAAAATTGTTTTAAAAAAGTTAATTGTATTTATTATGTATATTTTGTAAGTATTTAAAAATAAAACAAAATATATTTTACCTATTTCTCTTTTTCTATCATTTGATGTATTCTCATCAAAAAATTCATTCATCAAAGTCTCCAAAGTCTTTAGTGATTCATTCAGAGCCTAGAAAATATTATTACAATTACGTTAAAAACAATGATTTAAATTTATATGTAAATTGTGATAATATGATTTTCTGTAATTTAATACATTCAATGCCAGTATAAAATTTTTTCTTTACCAAAATGCTAGAAAATTTTTTATTTTTCATTTAATCATAATATAAATGTTAAAAGTGTCAAAGAAATTTTTGCCATCACTTTTCTCACCCTGAAAAAATTGGGCATGATGTTCAGTTTGTACCAATAAAAAAATTAATATACAGAATACTAATACGCAGCCAATGAAATATATTCTTTAAGTTGTACAATGATAAAAATATGCTTTCTTATAAACAAGAGAGAAAATTTTCCTGAGTTAGTTTGTTTAGTTATGGCAATGCAACACTTGGGCAATCTGCCTAGGGGAGATCGCCTTCCAAGAGGTCTTTTTAAGGGAAACTGACCCCTATTTAGGCATTACAGACGTGGAGAAAACCCAGAAAACTCTATACGGCCAGCCCGTCCAAGTGAGGCACAAACCCATGACCAAACTCCCAGTGTTCAGGGAACAAAGACCACTTCACACTAATGGGCCGCCTGAGCAATAATATAATGAAACTGAGGACATATGAGCATCCTTGGCATATTGGTATGACACATGAACAACTGCTATAAATCATCATGCTATAATGTGGAAATAATAATTATAAATTTATTTGTAATTATAGAATATCTGGCAAATGCCTCAAGATTTCTGATACTCTCATATTCTTTTGACACAATTTTCAATTACGTTTTCACACAATTGCAGCTCAATTTCATCAATAAATTTTCAAATTTCTGCTTTCAATTCAGGACAATTGTTCTTATTTTAGTGGCATAAACTTCAGACTTTACATATCCCAGAGAAAAAAGTTGCACAGTGTCATATTGCACAACCTTAGTGGTCAATTGTGATTGTTGTTATGTTAGATGAGTCTTCAAAGAAACTTCTTGCCACAGCCTGTCATATGATTGCCCATATGACAGAAAATCTCTTTAGTTTGAAATTCAAGGTACAAAATAATTGGGATATTGAATTATTGAGTTTTGAATTATCCAAGATTTATATATTTTGTATAATACATGAAATGCCATTTAAATGATGTAATTTATCAATATTAAGCAAATGGAATATGGCTATGTAAACATAAAGCTATTTTCATTAATTAATAATTTGTTAATATTTAAATAATAATGACTGTAATAATAATATAAATAAATTGTAGGTAAATACCACATGTCCAGTGAGACATCACAGGTTGCCAGCTAGATTTTATAAAAAGTAAAGCAGAATTCCTTGAAATGTAGCCAAAACATAGTAAATCACCCAAATCTAGTAGCCTATAGCCCTACAAATATCTCAATCTACTACTTATAGCCAAATCTTGAAATCCTACAACCCAGCCATTTTCCTTGAAATAAGAAGAAAAAGGTTAATCCATGGGTAAGGAAGGCAACACCTAAAATTGTATTACTGTAAAAGCAAAACCATATTGAACAGATTAGAGTTGTTCTTGGTCTATAGTATGGAGGCATTTCAATCTAAACAGAGTTAACATAAGCATATCACAGTTTGGACAGAATTTTCACTTCTAATTCAAAGTAGCCATATTTCAAAGAAACCAAATTCCTTAACATGTAAATCTCTACATCCGTGGCCGGGACAAGTACAGTAGAGCATCAATTATCCAACCCCCAATTAACCGTCACATCGGTTAACAACCGTTCTAGTCAGCAAATTTCAATGTCCACTAGTGATGTGGCGCTACAATATTTGGCTATGTCTTGGCTAATTTAATATTATTTTTGTTAAATTTGTGTGTGTTTTAGCTGGCAACACTGGCTCGACCATGAAAGGGACGCCAGTATTTAAACGACACTTAATTTTCTAATTATGAGTGGTTGTTTGTTTTGTGAGCAATAAAATAATTTTAAAATAATTTTTAATGATACAATAGCGACGATTATTATTTTTAAAAAAATTTTTGTTAGCCTTAACATAAATGAAAATTCAACGCGAAGTAGGTTAATAGCGATATACTAATATACTAATTACATGGGATATAATAATATACTACACTAATAATGGATTTTTTCATACTTTTCGGTTATCCGACTTTTCAATTATCCGACCAACCCCAGTCCCCAATTAGGGCGGATAATCGAGGTTCTACTGTATT
>NW_019384683.1:336269-370005 GCF_000671375.1 Centruroides sculpturatus
GACAGGATTAAGGCTTACTGTGAAAAACTTGGCTTCTATTATACTATTTTAGATGCGGGTTTTTGCGTTTTTGATTGCGTTTTAATAGGGTACGTCAAGAGAATGTACACTAAAAAGAAATTTTTCGAAAAATTTCCCCCCACAGGGGAAGTGTTATAAATTTATAATAGATACATTTTGAGCCACAACAACGCATGGCGGGGTCTGCTAGTTCATAGAATAAACTTTAAATTTATAAAATGTTAGTAAGTCAAATCTAAAATAAGATACATCAAAATTTTTTTTGGAAAGTAAATTGCATTGAATGTTTTAACAATAATCATGAGTCAGAAATTCTAAATGCAAAAAGTTACTTTTTAGACAGTTTTTCTTACATATCTTGCAGCGAATTACTTTTGTTCAATTTCCTAAAAAACAAATATATATATTTTTATTACTGTAGAGTCCCGAAAACTTGGCCTAATGTGACCGAAGGGTGGCAGAGTTTGTGAAAATGCCGAGTTATCGGGAATGGAGTTAAAAAAGAATAAGTAGGAGTGTTTCCTCAGAAAATACTGTACTGTACTTGTATGTATTGTTTGCTTGAGAATACAACAGAGAATAAACTGCCCAAATACCCTTAATTAAACAAAGAAAAAGTACGCACTTTATGAAGGCCTTTATTAAATGAAAATTAATAAATACACTGTGTACAGTAATTTACCTGATAAGACAGATGTCAGAAAAATACTTTGAGGCATAAAGCTGTCTATAATGAAAATTAACTAGTGGTTTTTTTGCCCTGCCAGAGTGTGGTCAAGTTATCCAGACTGCCGGGTTATCGAGTGCCGAGTTTTCGAGCTGGGACTCTACTGTATAACATATTTCCATATAGTAAAAATAATTATAATGTAATGATGGATTGTGTACTTTTGGTGATTATTTTCAGTGTTTTGATTTCTCTAAAAAGATATATAAACTTTTATTGCTGAAAGCATCAGCAATAGAAATTATATATTTCTTTGAAAGTTTGATTTACAACAAAAAAATTTACAACGAAAAAAACAAAAAAAAAAAACAAAAAACTCAACTTCTCCTAAAAATTTAAAAATTATTGCATTATTCATTGTATGTTCAAAGCTACAGAAAAACATGCAATGTCTTTAATTAAGCTATATATGTTTCACTTACAGAGACAACCTTTTATTTTAACTCAATTGTATTGTAAATTATGGTATTGGCAGAATCACCAAAGAATATTTTTATTCATTTTGCACTTTTTTGTGAATGACAAAAAAATGGAGACATTTCTTAGCTTCAATATTTATATATTTTAACATAACATTTTAAAATATTAATTTATACAAAAGTAATAAAGAATTAATTAATATTTAAAATAAGAAAAATTTCTAAAAATAGGCAAGGAGTTACTGGATTTAAAAAAATAAAATAAAACTAAGTAGATCACTTGCTATTAAAAGAAAGAATATTAAAGAAAATTAAAATTATCTTTATACTTATTAAGGAAATTTATTTCTGAATAAACAAACAAATCCATTCATTGATCATAAAAATATACAGATTTATAATTATAAAATATGAATTTTATCAGAATATATATAAACACAAATAGTAGCTAATTATATAAATTATCTATTATTTCATTATTATATTTTTCCCATTTAAATATATATATATATATATAATAACTTACTATAAATGTACTTTTCAATAGCATATTAGTTATCATAATGTAATTTATTTTAAATAAGATTTACAGAAAAAGTGTTTTATATATAATATGTATATATCATATTTAAATTTGTCAATTCTTGCTAACCTTTCATTTAATTTAAACATTGTTCTTAAAATTATTCAGAAATTATTGCAAAAGGTATAATTTTCTATAACAATACAACAAACTTTTTTTTTTAACTCCTACAGGAAAACAATAACAATTATCTACACAATGCTGCATGACTTGTGCTTCTTCAACAGCTGCTTAACGAGTAATAAATTCTTTTAAAAGAAGACTAATAAAAATAATGTAATTAGTCTCAACTGAACTTTAGTGTTTCAGGAGTAGCATATCTTTGTCATGTGTTTAATGCATTGAAAAGTTATTTTATGTAAACTGTGAATATTTTTATAATGACTCTTTCCTAGGATAATTTATTATTAATGAACAGAACATGTAATTCAATTAATAAAACTAATTTTAGTGCTATAAATTCTATTTAAAAAAAATACATAAACACCTATTCTTGGAAAAGTAGAACAAATAAACCTATTGGAATGATGGAATTCAGAAAATTAAGTAGCTTTCCATTCTGATATTACTAAATTAACTTACAGTAATTATTAATAAAGAATATTTATTAATATGAAATTCCATTTAANATTAGGGCCCATCTCAAGGAGAAATTGATGTCATAATCACAAATTCAAATAACATTTATATACTGATTTAAAAATTAAATATATTTAGAGACAGTTTTCTCATCAATGTGACTTCATAAATTATGGAAAGAAAGTATACTTCACAAAAAAGTTAACACACTAAAAATTAGCAAAATAATTTTAAAAAATACTTGAAGTTTCATCAAAGTATTATTTGATTGTTTTACTTATTAAAGATTTAAATTTTCCTTATATAATATCTTATGTAAGTGACATTATTAGTAAACAGCAAATTACTAGTTAAAAATTATTATAGTTAAATTAAATTAGTTAAAAATGAATCAACTTGACATACAAGAGCAAGTTTAGTACATATCTGTATTAGGTGTAAATAAAACATTTTGACATATCTCAACAGAAATAGTTTGTCAATAGTTTCTAATGCATGACTTCAACCAATAAGACAAGCCAATCACAGAAAAGCAGTGTAAATTGTAACTATATACTGTATTGCAAGTGTTGTTTCTCAACTACAATTTATGCTATCAAAATGTAATTGCTGAGTTTTGAATTTATTATCGACATGTCAGTCCATAATTTGAGAAATAGAAGTTTTGGTAGAAAATTATTTGAGAAAAAACATGGAAAATTTATTGAATTTAGGCTGAAAATGCAAGAGAAAACATAAATTTTGAGAAAAACATTATCGAGAAACAGGTTCAACTATATTAGACAAAATTTTATCATTTTAACATTGGGTAAGAATGCTTATTTTGAAATATACAATAATAGATGAATGTGCATGCTCTCAGATAATGTAAAAAAATATATATTAAGAAATTTTGTTTAATTTTAAAATTAAGTAGTTATTTTAAAAATAAGTAATTTTTGACATAATTTTCTAAATACTTAACATTTTTGTAATTAATGTATATGAAAACAATTTTGAATTGAGATGAAATCTGTTTATCTCAAATATTTTTCTTGTTACCATGAAATTTGAGATAAGTTTAGGGAAATACAGTTGAACCTAACAGGCAATATAATCATAATTTTGGGTAGATAATCCATGATGGGTTATCTGCCCAAAATTATGACTTCAGATATCCCTCCTCAAGATATATGTATACCGTATATGTATATGTATAGAAAAAAAAGCAATTTGTTTTCTGTTTCATAAAATTGGTACCAGTTTTCTTTGAATTAATTAATTAATAATAATAATAAAATGCTAAAATAACTTGAAAAAAGTAAATAGAAAAAGTTTCACAGTTTATTATATCCAATGACACAGATTTCAAAGTTGATCATTCAATTCTTATTCATTGTAGAGAACTGACACGTAGTATCAGTCAGCTTCTTAATTTAGAAAGGGTAACCTGGGAGGTTGTCATCACCGATTTCAAAGAGATTTTGTGGATGTGAAGTATTTACTCATACTTAAACTCTGCTAAAGCCACAGGATCCATTATTCAAGCATTCTCCAGAAAATCACAATTAAAGTTTTTCCAGAACTATTAATACCTGTGCATAAGCACCACTCATATGTTCATGGTGTGGTGAGATTAGTTAAGGTGTTGCGTGAAGAGTGTTAACATGAGGATTCGAATCCCATATGAGATGAAGTTTTTTACATTTATAATTTAATCTTACTGTTATTAAATTTGTTATGTATAATTTTTATGCCATTTTTAATTATTGGATTTTAAATTTATTATTCTTTATAAAATATCAGAAAATTCAAAAATTATTTTTCAACAATTTAAAGTTTTGGCACAAAAAATATACATGCAATAAATACTTATAAATACTGTTTCACAAGAATAAGACAACATTTTGGGTGGTATTTATCATAAAAACAGTTAAAACATAATGGTTCAGTGCACCATGCACAAATAATCTTTTTTTTTTTTTGTTGATTTTTCCGTCCGATGGCGAGATTATTATTAATCATCGAAGACAAGTCTGTCCAAAAGGGACCACCATTTATTTTGTATTCCAGACTTTACACATACACATCTATGGCAACAGGCCTTCCTTTTTAGGCTTCATGCCACCAGAAGTAAAAAAAAAAAGCCATTAAAAAACTGTTAGATGTGTATGTGTAAAGTCTGGAATACAAAATAAATGGTGGTCCCTTTTGGACAGACTTGTCTTCGATGATTAATTTCTTTCACATGTTATTTGAGATGCAAACAATGCATATTTTAACATGTCAGAAAAAACTGGAGCACCCAACTGGTTATGAATTATTGAGTATTTTAATATCAGCTTCATGATTGGCTATTTCTCTATCATTTTAAGGAGATAGCTACAGTACACTAGTGTGTGTTGATGCCATAGGAATATCCATATCTCACAAATCAAATACAATATAAGCAAAAAGTCTTCTATAAAAATTTGTCTGGCATGCTTGGTTTTATTTATACTGTCCATCATTGAGGTCACTGGCAAATGAACAGAGAATCCTAGCTGTCAACTTTGGTCGCTTCCCTTTCTACATCAAAGGGACCCAATGAACTTTATTGGTACTCTTACCTCTCCAATAAAACTGAACCATCCATGCAAAAAGCATTATCTTTGTCTAGTTTTCTTTCCTAATTAAATTAGGCCTATCTACCTACTAATATAAAGGCTGTTTTTGTTTCAATCTCTGATGTTTCATAAAACAAAGACAAGTGTAAATAACAAAATGAATTTATTACCAAAAGTTAGGTACAAACATGCTTACTTTTTGACATAGCCACCTTGAAGATTGAGGAATTTGTCATATCTGTGGATGAGCTTTTGCATCCCCTTGTCATAGAATGTTGCTTCCAGTGAATTGAGATGGCCTTAACAGTATTGTTTTGAAGATCGTCATTAGTCTAAAACCTCTGCCCTGCTAACCACGTTTTCAGTTCAGGAAAGAGGTGGAAGTCTTCACACATTAAAAAGCTCCAAGCTGCATAGAAGTCTGAAAGGTGAAAGTCTTCACCACTATTAAACACCCAACATATAGTACCAATTTAGCACCAAGCAACTTCCACCTCTTTCTTGAACAGAAAAAGTGGCTAGGAGGACAGAGGTTTGAGACTAATGACAATCTTCAAAACAACATTAGGGCCCATCTCAAGTCATTGGTGGCAACATTCTATGACAAGGGGATGGAAAAGCTCATCCACAGATATGACAAATGCATCAATCTTCACAGTGATTGTGTCGAAAACCATGTTTGTACTAACTTTTGGTAATAAATTCATTTTGTTATTTACACTTGTTTTTTATGGACCATCAGAGGTTGAAAAAACAGGCCTATGTATATTATATACAGTATATATAATACATTTTTGCAGATGGTGTTGAGTTGCTTATTACAATACATTTTATATGTCAGGATAGGAAGATATTATAAATGTATTGATATGTATAATATAAGAACTTTTGTTATGTTAAACAATACAAAATGTGATTATAATGTTATGTATTTTTTAAATATGGAGTGATAAAAATAAAAAAATAAATTCTTGACAACTTTNCTTTTGTTATGTTAAACAATACAAAATGTGATTATAATGTTATGTATTTTTTAAATATGGAGTGATAAAAATAAAAAAATAAATTCTTGACAACTTTAAAAACTGTACATAAATTTACTAACAATAAGATTAAATTATAAATGTAAAAAAATATTTTATCTCTTACGGGATTCAACTCGCATATTAACACTCTTCACACAATGCCTTAACTGAGTGGCTCTCAAACTGGAGTCCACAGTCCTCTAGGGCCCATGAAGGGGTCACTTCAGGCGAAGCAGATGAACCCATCCCATTGAATGTACTGTACATTTCATGACTAAGATTTGCTATTTTTTGAATAAATAATTGTTGCCAAAAATGTTTTGACAACAGTAGCCTATATGTTAATTGTAGTTAATTTTAAAGGGTCCATTAGTAATCTAAAAAATTGTAAAGAGATCATTATGCAAGAAATCCTAAAAAAGTTTGAGAACCACTGTCTTAATTAACTAATCATGCCAACAATGCATAAATGGTACTTCTGAATAGGTATTAATAGTTATAGAAAAATTTTAATTGTGATTTTCTTGAGAATGCCTGAATAGTGGGTCCTGTGGTTTGGCAGAGTTTAAGTACACATAAATACTACACATCCACAAAATTTTGTCAAAATCAGTGATGACAACCTCCCAAGTTCACCTTGTAAGTCAGGGAGAAAAACTTATCACAGAGAGATAGAAAAATGATTATTATAATTAAGGTTATCAATAACTTATTGATAAGACTGCCTTGTTTATAAAATCGTACTGCCAGTTTATGTTACCAGCTTTGAAGTATGAAGGAGTACATGTCAAGAGTTGATATTTGGCACAGAGTAATAATAAAAAACAGAGAAAATCATGAATAACAACTCCAGTCAAAAATTACACAAATCGTGGTACTTGACTAGAAGAGGTGTGGGAGAAGGGGAGAGGTGTGAAAATGGGTAGGGGTGAGGGTGACGGTTACCCTGGAATGTACTTCAAATCGCCGTGTTACTCTGTTCATGTTACTGTAAATCTACTTATCATTTTGTTTTAACAATGCATATTTTTACTACTCTACTGTTTTACCAGAACCTCAGTTTCTTATTATGTTGTTGTATCAACATAATCATTTTTAATGGAAAATTTTGTTTTATCGTGTGCTTAGTCTTTTAATTAATGTTCAACACATTGAATCCACATGTCAAATATAAGTCCACATTCTTTGTTCATTTCTGTCAATCATGGTCTTTTTATAAAAATTGTTAACCACCTATTATTTTTGTAGCAAAAAGCTGATGAGGGACTCCATGTCTGAAATGCATTCTGAAAATAAAATAGTGTTTTTCTAAATCTAATTTGATGTCCTGTGGTGGTGTAATAAGTCTAGCGGTAAAGTAAAGCCAATTTTAGTGGTCACAAGCTATTCAGAAGCCTAGACAAGAAGCGTATCATAGTATTCGGTACCCAAATCATTTGTGCATAAAAAAATCCAGACTTGTAGGTATTCAGGAGACCGAGTCAAAATAAAATACAAAATGGCGACCCTCTTCTACAACAGGCAAAACAGGCACCTCACCCCACTGAAGTCAGGTAGGGGAGAGTACCACCTGCAGTCATTCTAAGAAGTGAACTCTGAACACCTTAGGACTGAACACACAGTTTCTTCTACGTTAAATAAAATTTGTAATCTAATTTTGTAAATTTGGGAGTGCTTCAAATATGACTTAAAACAGTTTTATGTCGTTACAAGTGGGTTTTTTTAAACATTATCTAGTATAGTAAAATCATGGACCGATAAAAACTTGATGTTATATTAGGGTTGTTGTTACATCCAATGATGTTATAATCGGGTTAAACTATATATTGTTTGTGCAAAATAAAAAAATAATTTCGGACGATACAATAGCCACAATTATTTTTTTTCAAAAACAGGAAATTTTCGTTACACATCGACAAAAATTCAACCTGGGCTGACACGCAATGGAGAGAAATTTCGAAATTGGATAGGTTAATTTAATCAAAAATGCATAATGGATGACCTCGTGGCTGTGGCTGGCGAAGTTTGAACGATCGTGCCCAAAAGCAGCAATATCAAATAAGATTGGAGAATGAGAACGAGACCTGCCTTGAGTGTCAAAGTGATTCTACTTAGTAGTGCATCTCTGACATATAGTCTTGTCCCAAATACAGTTTTTCCGTTTTACTTGTTATGGATTATTATTAATAAACCAGAAAAAGTCTTCAAACTAATTTTAGATCATCATCAGCATAGAAAACATATTTAACATGTTGACACCAATGAGTTAACACATCAAATACATTTGACTTTTATTAAAATTCTAAATCATTTAGTAATAAAAGCATCTAGATTCAGAATAGTAAATTTAATTTAGATCAATTATTATTGCCTTACTGTTTTTATTTAATTTCTTATTATATATTTTGCCAACATGGATATTAATTATAAACAGGACAATTATACTGGTGTTAAGCATTTACACAAGAATTGAGAAAAAAGTTCTTAAAGAAAGTCTTTAAAATGGTTTCTTTAAAACAAATGTGTATCATATCTTATCATCTTTAGACATCATGATAATAAGATATGATAATCACATTACCTTTAAAAAATATATAAAACTTTGTGACGTCAGTAAAGTAATAAATTACCACTCCAGCACACTCATGTATATTAAAAAGAACATATTCAATATGTATGTCAACAAAATCAAAACATGTACAAGTGATATTACTAACCAAAACATGGAAACAGACCAAATTTATCACACTTTTCAATTAAATAACTACCCCAACAGAATTATCAACCAATAACTACACAACCACTCATTTGGTCAACCCAAACCAAAGACAAATAATTTACAAAAACTTAGATTATATCCCTACTATTTTTGAATATATCCAAAGAATATTAACACCAAATAATATCATATTAGCACCCACACTAAACAATAAAATCAAATATACCTTAAAAACCATAGAACAAACTAATAGTAATACAGACATTTTATTAAATAATAATCTTGTTTACAGCTTTGCTTGTACATGTCATCCTAAATACTATTACATAGGTGAAACTAGCAGAGTATTAAAAACCCATATAAAAGAACATATAAGAGCTGTAAAGTATAATTACACCAACTTTTCAGTTGCCACTCATTGCAACCAAACTGGCTGAGAGATCTCACTCGACAGTGTCAAAATACTTAAAAGGGAAAAAAATATTATTAAAAGAAAATTTTACAAATTTTATTCTTAAGTAGCAAAACCCATTAAGATGTTCTACCATCCTACCTCTATCATACTCCACTGTGTAAGTCAAACCAAACTTTCAGTGTATGTTACAAGGATTACTCACTTCTTTTAAATCTCTCATATCTTGCTATGTTCTCTGTACATCTCATCAGAATTATTTCACACCCTACAGGTATTCCATTATTAATTTTTAAAAATTCCACCTCTTAATATATAGCCTACTTAATTTTAGATTTAAGTTCACTCCTTTTTTATTTCAGCACATTATGCTATCCTAATGTATATATGTGTGGAGCCAAAAGAACTTTTAGCTTCTTTTCCTTTTTTCAACTATGTGTATATCTTCTTATGAGTCATGTTGGTTTAACTGTCACTATCTCAGGTAATTAAGTTTTATTATATAAATCATCGTACACGTATCCTAATTTTTTTAATGCATTCTGTAAATTTGTAAACTTGTAATCAATTTACTGATAAATATGTAATAATAGGACTGAAGAGGGGCGTTAAGCCCAAAATGCATATCTGTTCACACCAATAAAACAACCTTTTTCCTCTGAAAGTGTTCCTGTGTGATATGTTCTCAATGGCAACATTGTGCTAAGAAAATACATATAATAGAAAACAACATGCAACCAAGATTCAAACATAATATATTTGAGTAAAAATAAAAGCTATTTCATAAACAATTATGTTACAATAAAGTTTATTTTTATACAAATAATAAAGTTATAGGCCTAAAAATAATGCATTGACCCTGTTTGATACTTTCATTCAAACTATAGTGTGTCTACTACTTGAGAAATTATATCTCAAGTCTTACAAAATAATAAAAAAAAATCTATTATCCAAAACCTGCTTTATTGGAAACCAACACAAAATAAACAAACAAAATCAAAATGTAAGTTCAGAGTAATTTCATGCCTTTTAGTTTATCAATGAGTATCTACTTATCAAAATTCAAAACATTAAAATTCAAATCCATCCAAAACTTGATTATTATTCATTGCTCAATTAAAAACTGATGAAGCCAGAATTAACATGGCAAAAGCATTTTATGTAGTTTAATGTTAATTGTACTGTGTATTTTAATAAAAACATTGCTTTTTGTAATTAAAACTTTTAAAAGTTTGTTTTCTTGTAAAAACTAGAAAAAAGTCTCTGAATAAATTTAAGTTATAAACTTTCATAACAGTTTATTTTTTTCATCATATTCTGAATAAAATCAAACTAGGCCTAAGATTTTCAAAATGATAAATATTATCTTCAAAAACGTTCAAAAATAAACCAAAATTAATTTAAGAACTTTAGCTTAAAATCCTATATAACTAAAAGAATAAAAATTTTAAAAAATTCAACACACTATCTAGAGCAAGAGTTTCCAAACTTTTATAAATCTCTTCTTTCTTGCTAAAGTAGTTATTATTATGAACGTTAATAATAGAGAGGTTGAGGCGCACGTTTTAAACGTGTAAACATGTACGTGTGACGTTCGGCACCGTTTTCCCATAAGCCTAAAAGTTTGACAATGGTGTTTGGATAGTCGGTGGAATCACGCTCGACATTCCAAACACCATCGTCAAACTTTTAGGCTTACGGGAAAGCGGCGCCAAACGTCACACGTACACGTTTACACGTTTAAAACGTGCGCCTCAACCTCTCTAATATATAAACAAATCAGGTGAACCAGTTTTCATCCACACACACCTGTTTTTTTCAAAGAAAATATTAACTTACAATGTTATATAAGTTTGCATCATTTTGAACTTTTTAATGAAGTGTTTTCAATCAACCTCCTGGAGATTGATATTGACCACTTTGGGGATTCCTAGTCTAGAAGGTTATATAGCAGTCCAAACTCAAGTTTGTATGCTGGCATTTTCAGACCGACAGAAGACATGGAAAAAAAAATTTAGTTCCAAAATTCACCACTGATGTTCTAAGTGGCCAGAAAAAAAATACATAACATTTGGATAATGCGCAAGAACTATGGAAACTGAATACCCAGAAATTGACTCTGTATAAAACTGTCTCTAGTATGTAAAATACCATTTGTATTATTACAGATTAGCAGCAATGGTCATGTCTGAATGCACCTTTCTTGTAAAGCTATTTCATGAAAATAATGCCAATGCTACAAGCACACTTCAAAAATTACCATACTTTATGCAACTGTACAAAAGTATTCTTTGCCAATCACAGTATCACAAGCCTTGTAGTGATAAATTTTTGAACCAAACTTTTTTCCCACTGAAATATCTTCCACTTCTCTGAAAACATCACCATACAAAATTTGGTTAAATTTGGACTGCTATATATCCCTCTAGCAGTACTGAATAGAGAATAGGAGTACTTTAATTATGATCACCCCATCTATTTTGAAAAAATATACCAATTAGACCACAGATTACCCAATATTATATTATAAAAGTCCTTTATTTCTGAACACAGTATATTTCTTTCAATATGTTCAAAAATTAAATATAATTCATTAATAATCAAAAGTACTTTGATGATATAAGAGTATTAAGCTCGTACATTAAGCTTGTCAAAAGTATAAAATGTTTAATTTTACATCATATAATTGACAATATTTTTGTAAAAAATCATTATAATTTGAAAAGAAGAAAGAGTTTGAAAGGAGTGTGGGTTATGCAATAGGGTGAATTATATATTAATTTTAAAAATTTCAGTTACAAACTTTATGAAGCAATGGCAGCTCCCACAGGTGCAGTGTTTCATCATGTGCAGTCATGTCCTTTTATTAAAAATATTGATATTAACTTCAATATTATTAAGGATTTTTTACTGAATTGAATAATTGCATTCAGGATATTACAAACTTAAATGCAACATTTATCAAAATAATGTCTTAATTTTAATTAAAGAAACTAAAAAGAAACCTTTAAATATAAGAACACATTGCAGTATTAATGTACAGTACATTCCAGTAATTACATGGATGTATAATGTAAAATCTATGTTTAAAACATTTATAAAAAAAATTCTTTAAACTTACCCAAATGTCAAAAAATGCAATTTGTTTTTAAATATATATTTCTAATGAAATATTTTTATAAGAATAATATAATAAGTATCTTATAGTGGATACTTTATATAACACTATCCATTCTTCCATTAACAATACTTAATAGTGTATTCAAATTTGTTACTTTTCAAATTAAACAGAAACTTGCATCTATGTTATAATTCCTTTTCAAATTATATTATTTATCAATTCAATATACAGATTGCACATTTTAAATCTTTGATACATTATAATAGTAATTCTCATATAAAATACATAATAAACGTGAAATAATATAACGTATAATGAACAGACCAAGCATAATACTTTTTTTCATATATTTAGAAAAATCAGTTTATGTCTACAATAAAAAATGTCTTAACACTTCATGAATAACGTATTATATGAATTATATGAGGTATAATGTTGTGTAAAGTATATCAAATACCGAAAAAAGATTACCCTTTTATAGTTGAATGTATTTACATGTTTTGATAACTTTTTTCATGTTTATAAATCAATTAAAATCAGAAATTAATATTATTCAACGATTAACATTCATACTTACTATAGAATTATTTCTTCTATTCGTTTTATAAAATGCTAAAAATGGGCATGTTGTTCCAATTAAATCACTAGAATTGTCAAAAATGCATTTCCGATTGCCTGAAAAAAAAAATAAAAAATTGTGTCCACTTCCACTCTGACAAACCCCGCAGACGATAATACTCATTTTTATTCTACTTTATTTTATTTTATTTTTTAAATTACAAATTTTTAAACGTTTCGTATAATTTTGATAAATTATTAATTATAATATTTTGTAATTAATTAATATATATTTATTATAATTTTTATGAATGTTGTATTAAACGTGACGTCATTATGTCGTCGTTATTCTATTTGATTTTATTACTTAATGTATTAATCTTATAATATAATCGAGATGGGTTGATAATAATAATAATAATAATAAGTGCAGAACCAAAACGGTTAGGAGTTGAAAGTTGAAATTTGGTACACAGGGTACTTCATGAGAACGTACACTAAGAAGGGATTTTTGGAAATTCTTCCCCCCCCCGCGAAGAGAGAGAGGATTAATGCTTATCCTGAAGAACTCAGCTTCTACTGTACTATTTTAGATGCTTTTTTTTGCATTTTTGTGGGAAATCGAACATATTTTTATACCTATCTAAAAATTCTCTAATTACTCTCGGAAGAGGTGAACCTAATTCTTGCACCAGATGAAAATGGGTAAGATCGGTTACAGAGGCGAACTAAGGCTAAAGCGGGCCCTAGGCAACATTGTAATTCCGGGCCTATTTTTAAAATTAAAAAATTAAAAACCTAATTTTTGGGGCCCCAAAAATTACGGGCCCTAGGCACGTGCCTAGGTTGCCTAGGCCTTAGTACGCCCCTGATCGGTTATAATCTAATAATCATAATC
Source organism: Centruroides sculpturatus (assembly GCF_000671375.1). Lineage (NCBI taxonomy): Eukaryota > Metazoa > Arthropoda > Arachnida > Scorpiones > Buthidae > Centruroides > Centruroides sculpturatus. Next base: position 349,917 of record NW_019384683.1, read on the forward strand.
TTCGCTATCGTTACTTTTTGCCCGACAAACGCGGGCTCGTTTGCTAGTAAGTAAATAGTTTTACTTGTATTAAAATATTTTTAAAAATAAAAAAATATTCTCAAAAAATATTTTTGCTCATTGCGAGTTGAAGATTTAATTTCGAGTCATGTCTTTATTGAATATTAAACGCCAATTTATTTATTTAGTTGAGTCGATCATCGTATTCAACCTCAGCAGAATAATTCAAAATAAATTAACAAACACCTTTTTGGGATGCTGGGATTTGCTTTTTATTTCGCTAACGTTTTCAGTCTAGTTTAATAAGCCATCTTCTGATTGAAGTTTTTTTGAACAACTAAACCGTTAAATATTGTTTCAAAATGGAATACAATAAAAGAACAATTTTTTAAATATTTGAAAAGTGTTCAGGGTACGAAGACCACTTGGCCATATAATTACGGTCTTCTGACAAACTTAGTTTTTACAATGTGTTTCCATGCTCCTCATCTCTTGCATTTATCTCTTGCACTTATCTTTCAACCTGCTTTTGTAAATTTCAAGTTTTTCAGCGTTTTGTTCTAATGCAGGAGAGTGTACAGATTTAATGATATTTGCCTCTTCCCATTTTATTACCGAGCTTTTGGTCTGCACCATCCTGGAGAGTGCCGTGTTTTTTTTTTTTTAACTCTTTCCGCCCTGTGGGCACTAAGAGGGCCTCTTTTTGCAAGCCCATTATGGGTTCGGCCAGGCCCACAATGAGGCTGCCGGGTGGTGAGGGACGGGGCCCGACATATCCGAACGGACCACCCCCGAAAACTTCCTGGGGATTTTTCGACCCGTTCGGATTCGAGCCCGGGTCCCCAGAGCGGTAGGCTGCCACCTTGACCGCTCGGCCATCCGGCCGCAAAGTGCCATGTTGTTGGATGCCTTTCTTACGTCATACCGATGTTCTTTGAGTCTAACTTTCAAACTTTCAACTTTCAGTTTCTTGTAGTGACACCATGTAATCCTTGTCTATCCCCAACTGCATGTTATCATACGGTATCCTGTACACACCTGCATTTCTAATCTATCCTTATCGTTTCTTAAAACTCGATACATAGTTGGAGCTCTTTTTACAATCACATTGGATCTTTTACATTTTGCGATTTCTTTCATGATGTTAGTTATACCTCTGTTAAAAGTGAAATTCATGATTTCACTAGGTTTTCTGTCCTACGTTTGTTATCCTCAAACCTTCTAATAAGACATTCTATCATGTTAGTTCCATGTCCTAGTGTTGTAGTCTAGGCTGAAAACGTTAGCAAAATAAAATGCAAATCCCAGCAGCCTAAAAAGATGTTTGTTAATTTATTTCATTTTGTTATTAAGATGATCAATCCTATAAATCTGTTAGTCGCAATTATTTACAAATTACATGACCCACGCTAGGGCTAATTATGAGTTCTGTCACTTTGCCATTAAGACGACAAACATTTAAATTATTAAAGTTCTTTAAAACATTTTATGATAAATTTATTAACGCTGGAAAAAATACATTATGAGTCACGAATCTTTAGCTCAATATGTGCGGATATAACATCTTAAAGCGAAAGTACTGTACACGAGCGGCAAAATCAGTGCGACATTGAACGTCAACCACTGCCACCACTAATCATCTCTTGATCTTGACAATTAAAATAAGTTATTCGATGAACCTGTTGTCTATGTTCAATGACATTTTAATTTTGCCGCCCGTGTGCATCCACCTTTAATCAAACAGTAATAAAAATCGTAAGGATTCAGAATCCTGATCTACCTAAGCGCTAGCAAGAGAGAACCTGGAGCAAATCCTCCGCACGATAAAATAGCCGATCAAAATGAATAGATTTTAATTTTGATATTTCGTAAAATATATTATATATGAATTAAATAAATATTTCGAGTATAAACAATTATTAAAAAATAAAAACTGTATTTTTCGATAAAAATTTCAAATTCGTCTGAATTTGTTGTACTAAAATATTGATTTCATTTTTTTATCGAAGCAGCCTATGTAGAACAAGAGCATCAATAGCAAATGTAGCTAGAGTCCATAGATATACTTGTGCTCACAATAACTCTAATGCTATGATACTGGCGTAATAAATATTTGTCACTTCGAGCGTTTCGATCGCTCCACGGCGTAAATTTGACTCGAGCATAGGGAAAATCAGCTGTAAACATTCGAAATAGTGGATAGTGTTGCAATATTAACTTTATCTGGGGCCGTATTCTGGTCACTTATCTCTCGTCTCTTCTTTCAATGACAAATGACGTCGAAATTCGTATCTCAGAAACAGAAACAGTGGTGATTCTGGTCACTTGTAACGATCTCTTCTTCGTTGATGACGTCACGATACTCTAGGTAGATTATACATGTTCAGGTGATCTGCGCGCGCAACACGGTATAGAATTTTAACCAATGACATTGTAAAATTTTCGAAAATTCAGGTACATAATCATAGATCACGTGGCAAGGAAAGCACGTGTTCAAATAAAGCTCGTAATTTCGATGAATGTGTTTTTTGTTTTATAACGTTTTTAATTATAATGTCAATTTGTCTCTTAACAAATAAAAATTTTAATAACCTAAGTTAGAAAAGCGTGAGTTCTTAGATATTTTTCGAAATATTACCATCTAACTTCTCCTTAACTATCTAAGTACAATTAATGGTAGACTAAACATTATATTCGATAATTTAGTAATTGATGTAGGATAATTAAAAAAAAAAAGGAATCAGTGGCGTTTCTTAGTAGACACTGGAAAAAAATCAGAAGTATTTTCTCTCTCGAAATATTCTTTCCCGAGATAGAGAACGTTCTCTAATACGATTGTACAACGCGAGTAGCACCCAGTCGTCCATATTGGATATAACGAAATCGAGCCTCGATTATCGAGGCGAAAGACGAACAGACGGTCGAAAGACAACTATCCGCTCTGATAAACGAGAGAAAAAGTTGTCTAGAATCGCGTTTGGACAGACGCGATGATCTCTCTAGATGTAAACAAATGATTAGCCAATCAATTGTGAGAGACGATGACCAGAGTACGGCCCCTGAAATAAAATTACAAATGTATTTTGTAGTAGGCAATAAAAGCATACACATATAAATGGAGAATTTTCAGATTTCTTTCGAAAAATTGATTCTGGATTTCTCAATCGTTTTACGTATACGTGAAACAACGATAGTACTGTACTTCCACATATCAAAGTTGGTTTGGTTTGACGATGTGAAACAATGCTGGGCATGGGCAATCGGCCAAGAGGAAGTGCTCTCCTGGGAGGATTTTCTATGAGAATCTGGTCCCTTATTTAGGTGTTAAAACCAGGGCTGTAGAGTCGGAGTGGGAGTCGTCAAAAAATCCGCCGACTCCGACTCCTTTTTACTTCTTAACTTGTAATGTATATAAAACGGAAAAGTATTGGAATCGTGTCAAATTTGACCCTCCAAATTTATTTTGCAAATCTACACGTTTGGAGACCTCCCGAACCCCTCAAAAAAAGGTCAATAAAAGAGGAAAAATTCGCGCGAGTGTGTGTTGGCGTCTAATTTGTTTAATTTCTTTATTTTCTGTTCTAAGATATTAAACAATATCTCAGAATGGGTAAAGTTTAAGAAACGAAATGTGGCACTGTAGCTTGCGTATAAAGGGGCATTAATACTATTAAATTTTGGTTCTTAATTAAAGGTCGACAGGGTGAAGACATAAAAGTGGTCATGTGTCATATCTCTTAATGAATATTTTACTCGTTATTAGCGTTCAAAATTAAAAAGATAATAATCTATACATATAAAAATGAATGTATGTCTGTGTGTCTGTCCTTCATGCATTACCACACCGTTTATCCGATTGCCATGAAGCTTTGGGAAGTTTTTTAATACACTCCCGCAAAGGTTTCTGGCATAGTACATTTATCCTACGATAGATGGCGCGCGTGTATACGTTCATTTCACAGTGTGTTCGATCGATTTCAAATTGTGAAGACCATTTCCCCCTCCAAAAAATATCTCTATATATGCATTTGTTATTTACGATATTTGTAATAATTTTTGTTTAATCACTTTATTTCAACTTTTTTTTGCTAATTATGTATTCGCTCGAACTTCGTTAAAACCTTAACTGTACCCCGAACAACAACCGAAGTTGTAGGAAGAAATTCGCGTATTTTACCGATCTAGGTATCCCCCTTTTCCAAATTTTAATATCGACTCAAAATAATTTAAAAAGACAAATTACAATAAAACGGTTTATTATCCAACTATCAGAAATTTCACAACATGCCAAGGAAGAGAGGAAGGAGCAATTAAATAATTAAAATTATAAAGGATTAAAAAATATATATATAAAAATGGGGAATATCGCACTTCTGACAATCGCTGCGAGTGTGTGGGCTAAATTTGGAGAATCCGTGCTTCTCACATGGACAACTGTATGTGGCCAGCTCACGCGTCGGAAAACCTGATTTATTCGTGTAAACATCAGACGAAAAAACAAAAAATATCGTGTATCCACAAGCACTCCAATAAATAAATAGAATTGAAACGACACTTTGAAATGTTTTCCCGATGAAAATGAATAATAATATAATAATAATAAGTTTCAATAAAAATGACAAAATGTAAATTTAATCTTATCATAACGAGTTTGCTTGAATTTCGTTTCTTCTGAGATCGCAGCAATGCGCGACCGGTAAGCTAGTAATAAAACAAAACTCGTCTCTACCCTCAAAGAAAGCTTTTTGTCATATTATAATAGTACAGTAAAACCCTTAAGATGTTAGAATTTATATGGGAACACGATTTAGTTCAACCACTTTGACGCTTAATAACTAACTTCTGTGTTAAACTATCTGACTGATTCTGACCACAGAAATTATTAGTCTTCAAACAGGGTGAACGAAATCATGCCCCCCGCACACAGTCTAACATCCACACATATAGAGAAAAACCTTGAATCTTGTATATCTTGAAATTTCAAGGTGTCCTGAGTCCAAAAATGTAAAAATTTGGGAGGGGTCATTTTTTGACGGAGCGTTACACTTTCCCTCTGTTATATATAACAGCCGGAAAAGTAAAAATTATCGAATACATATTTATACTGTATATTACTTAGAGGAGTCTTATAGCTTTGGAATAAAAAGTTTCTACGTTCTATCTTTATTAGAACTCTATTTATTGAATCTTTTATTCTGAGGTCACGTGATGACATCAGAATTTCCAGGTCTCTTTCAGTAACAAGTTCGCCCCTGGTCGGAGTAGGTAGATTTTTACGCAACTCCACAGCCCTGGTTAAAACACATGAAGAAAATGCCAGCCTATTGGTCAGGCAAACCTGCAACCAATGACCAGTTTCATCTACTTGCTCACTGGTGGACCATATCAAAGTTGGCAAACATAGTGGGGACTTTCCTCCATAATTTCAACAATATCCAAAAAATTTTACATTTTCACAACAGATAAATTTCCAGTTTATAATATTTTATGTAAATAAATCTTGGAAACTTTTCATTTAAGCAATTTCTATTTTGTAGAGAGTACAGTATAATTTAGACAGATTTTATTCTATCATACTATCTTTCCATGTATTTTGCTTTGAAGTTTTATAATCCAATCCCAAAACTCGACTTTTATATAGAAAATGCATTTATTCTAAAACAAAAAGTGCATTTCATGTATGAAGTTTAAATTTTTGGTATTGGATCCTTTCCCCCCTAAAAAATTTTAGTCAGTATTATAAAATGTATAATAGATGCTTTTTTAACAACTGATTCAATAATGATAAATTGTTTAATGTCCTATATATGAATCTAATATTCCAGCTTGTTTTGACACATTGGAAAAACTAGATATAGTGTGAGCAGCAGAAGAAATCAGCAATGTTCATTTGTGTTTACTTGGATTTTGCCATTTATAAATATAGTTTTGGATATTCTTTTGCCCCTAGAACAACTAGAATAAAGATTCTTAATCTAAGACCCATAGACAGATTTTAGAGGGCTATGAAGTGTTAGCTGCTTTAAAAATAATTAATTAAATAAAAGTTAAAATTTTAAATTTAAATAACTTTTGTTTAGTGTTAATTATTATTGGAAACAGAGAAGGAAAAGTCTATTGTTGATAGCCTGATGGCCAAGGTGACAAAGATGTCAGCTATTCTGAGGGACTTAAAGTTTGGATTAAAATGTCAGAATTTTCACAGATGGTTTGATCAGGCCTCATCGTCCAACTGCTTCATTGGAGATCCAAACCAACCCATAATGGCCATGCAGAAAAGGATCTCTTAATGACTGTAGGATCATGTTTAAAAAAAAGGTTTTTTGCCTGTCAAGGATTTCTATGAATAATTCAGCTAAAGCATGTAAGTACTGTAATTGTGCTGTTAAAAATTAAACTGTTTAACAAGATTTTCCTGAAACGATTAAAATCATGAACTGAAAATAATTTACATAATAATATTTAATATAAGTCCTAGTAGTTAATTTTCATGTAAAATATACATATTTGTCAGGCTTTAATATGATTTTATATTTTGTTACAGTTTTAATAATTTATCAATGTAAATATTTGCAAGTAAGATTTACTACATTTATTTTATATATATATAAATATACTTTTTTACATATAAAAAATATACAACACAAAAACTACACCATGCATAAATGGAATAAAATCAAATGCATCAATTCAATTTCTCTAGTTACATTTCAATTTTAATATTTACAAATTATATTGTTATCAGATAAATCATCTTTGAAGAACAATTAAACATATTTCTTCTACCTTTAAATATATGCTTTTATGATATATCAAAATTTAAATTATTTCAAAACTCCATGCATAATAATTTACTTCACTTTAGTACTGAATTTGTGCTACATAATATAAAATGCATATAATGCCTTTAACTTGATGAATTTTTGTGAATCTTCTGAGATTGAATTAATTGTCTGCTGATAAACCATGTCATAAATTATTTAGTTTTTTGTGATGTAAACTGTTCTGATTGTTGATTGGGATTTTATGCAAAAGTCATAAAAACTATACTACACCATTACCCTGTAACAAGAGTACTCAAATCTCTGAATGTTCTATTATTTTAAATTTAATTCTTATGTGCATTGCATATGAATGCTTATTATTTTACTTATTTAGATGAATATATATTATTCTATATATCTTTCCTAATATAATATTTTGGTCATTAAAAGATATGATTAAACATTTGTAATATAGTTTTATAAATATTTATATTTACAGATTTCTCTTATCTTCGTTACAATGTTAAAAACAAAAGGTTCATTGAACCTATATTTTATTTCAACTGATTGTTGAATAAATCAAAACTGAAGTAATCATTTATTGTCATTTTGAATATTTCCATTCTTGTAACTATTATTATTAGTGGAAATTTCATTTATGTCATTTTTTTTAATGCAACTTCAATACATTATCTGGAATTCAACATTCTTTGCACTTATGTTTAAAATTAATCTTGTAAATATCTTAATCTTGTATATCTTGTTCATATATCTTCAATGAAATTTAGAATAAAACTATATATAAATAAATTTTCTTTTATTTATTTATATACATGAAGTGAAAAACAGAAATTCAATGTGTGGAAACTAAATTTAAAAGCTGTTTATTGATTTGATATTGTCACAATTTTAATACCTGCCTGTGCTGCAGTAAATTGAAATTTTGATAATTTTAATTCATGATTTTTTTGCTTCAGCATTAAAAGATCTCGTTGAATGTCTCTCAATTCCTATAAAAATAATTTATGTATTAATAGATACATTTAAATAAATCAATATTTTAATTTTTAATTTAGAATAGTGGTTAAATATGTATAATTGTTTATAACCTCTAAAACAGTTAACATTTGTCCTTGTTGTTTTAACAATAATTCTTGCTGTTGCATTAGTATCTCTATTTCTCCTGAAGACATAGTTATTGGATAAGAACAGGGAAAGGAATCAATTTTTTCTTGATAATCTGATTTCTCATTAGATTCAATAGATTCAATTTCTAGAAAAAAAAAAAAAAAGACACTTTTAATTGTAAATTCTGATTATTATTCAGGGTGTTTAATAGACCTAGAAATCTCAAAAACCTGGAAATATCAGGGAATTTATTAAACCTGGAAAAGGAAAAAATATTACTGCTGAGTGTATAATGCATTCAATTTCTAGAAAAAAAAAAAAAAAAAGACACTTTTAATTGTAAATTCTGATTATTATTCAGGGTGTTTAATAGACCTAGAAATCTCAAAAACCTGGAAATATCAGGGAATTTATTAAACCTGGAAAAGGAAAAAATATTACTGCTGAGTGTATAATGCATCATATAACAGAGAAGGAAACAACAGAAGTGATTTGAATTGTTGTGTCACATGATATGCATTAATGATCTAAACTTACATCATGCTGATTAAATTTAAGTATAAAAATTACTAATATTCACTCCAATGTTTCAAGAAAGTATAAAATTTGAGAATTATGACGTTTTTAATTGTTTTATAGAAAAATGTAGTATTTTCATCATAAAGAGTTTATTTTTAAGTGTTGGCTTGTGGGATTCACTGAAAAGTTGGCAACCCTAGCTAGCAGTCAGTTTTCTTTGAAAATGAGGTTGTAGAGGAGGTCTGTTCATAATACTGTTTCAAAGCTCTTACTGAGTAAATGGTATGAATTAAATTTGAAAGACAGTATTTTCAATCATTTTTACTAACAAGTTTAAATTTTTTCTAATGTAAAGAAGAAAAGTGTGCTACATGCATTGTGGAAAAATAATGAAAGGGAAATTGCATTTTTTGGATGTGGAAAATATCTTTTAAAACTGATAAAAATTTAAAGTAAAATTAAGAAAACTTAAATCCAATTTTTTTTCCTAGAATTTTTTTTCCTTATTTTTCTTTTGACCCTTGAAAAAGGCCAATGGCCATAGGGTCGTATGATTAAATAAATAAAATAAATAAATAGAAGATAATTGGCAAATTTGGCCTCTAAATTTTACTAATAATCTGCTGTTATTGTTGATCAGGAAATATTTATTTTGCCATTTAATTTATATAGTAGTCCAAAATATTCACAGAATATCATAGAATTAAGTCTAATGCAAAATTTTCAAATTTTTGCAGTTTCTTCTACACACTTGTAGGCCTATTTTCTAATTTATTTTCAGATGGACAGTCATTTTAACCACCCTGTACTAATGTACAGTACAGGGTGGTTAAAATTAAAGCACTACTCAGATCTATATAAAGTCTGTTCTCTTTGATGTATTTTGATGAAACATGGTATATATGTTATATGGACCATGGGGAAAAGGAAAATGCAAATAAAATAATTCGTTCAAATTTCTACCACTAGGTGAAAAAATGGCGCATGAAGAACAAGAAACACAAAATGGAAACATGCAAAAGATTTTTATTTATGACTTTTGTTTAATGTGCAATCCATTTGTGTCAATCACATGTTCAAAGCGCCCAATAGGGTGTTCAACAATAGCCCAATAGGTTTCTTGAAAAATTGCATGTTATGCTTGCTTTCAATTCAGGCAGAGTTCATATGCCTCCTCTATAGACACGACCTTTAAGATATCCCCACAACCATATGAACTCTGCCTGAATTGAAAGCAAGCATAACACGCAATTTCTCAAGAAACCTATTGGGCTATTGTTGAACACCCTGTAAGGCGCTTTGAGCATGTGATTGACACAAATGAATTGCATATTGAACAAATGTCATAAATAAAAACCTTTTGCATGTTTCCATTTTGTGTTTCTTGTTCTTCATACGCCATTTTTTCACCTAGTGGTAGAAATTTGAACGAATTATTTTTTTTTGCATTTTCCTTTTCCCCATAGTCCATATAACATATATACTAAGTTTCATCAAAATACATCAAAGAGAACAGGCTTTATACAGGTCTGAGTAGGGCAACTTTAATTATAACCACCCTGTACTATAAAATCATGGAATAATGACATGAGAGAATGGCCACTAGGGTGGTCCATAAAAATTTTTTTTTTTGTTTTTCAGTTTAGCCACCCCGTAAATTTGTAACATGTATCCATAGCAATAACATTGTATAATTTCAGTTGGCTAGCTTTAGTGGAAGAGGGTGCTCAATCGAGTGCTGTTTTGAAATTTTTGTGAAAAATGCTTGATCTTGATTTTTTGTTACAGGTCAGTTTTGTGTGTTAAATTAATCTAATCTACTTTTAAATACAACTGTTAAAGAGTTTTATAGATGAATGTAAAAAACTTTGGTACTTATTTATTAGACTGTGAGTGAATCAATGCATTAAAATGAGTTTGTCAACTCGAAAAAAGACAACATTTTTCAACTTGGATGTCAAGATCTTGAGCCATTGGTAAGGATTAACCAACTTCCAACTCTTCGGCAAGTTCTACTTTGTTATCACCACACATTAAATGAATCAAAAAATGTGAAAGATTCTGTGCATATGCTCATTCAATAAGTCATAGAGGTGTGGAGCAAATCTGGTATTCCGACCAGACAACCAAATCACTGCATTGAAAAACTTTAAAAATTCATAAGAAATGAATTTTTAAAGTTTTTCTTTAAAAGCAGCCATAAGAAATGGCTGCTTTTAAAGAAAAATAAAACAAGAGATTCAGAAGCACAGAAAAATAGAGAGCATTTGTTTACAGAAGAGGTAGACAAACTTTTTGATATTGCCCATTTACAGGCCATGAACTCAATCAAAATTGCAGAAGACAGAGTTTCTCATTGATCAAAGAGATGAGCGTAAGACATCAATTGACAAGACACTGGAAAAGATCAAAGAACGTTCTGTAAAACAAAAACAAAGAGCTGAAGAATTAAGAGAAAAGGCCGCTAAAAGTAATGCTTCAATTTCGGTAGTGTCAAGTCAAGAACTAGAATTTGATTTCAGCTTCAGTAGCACTTCTAGTGTAGATAGCACTTTAGAAGACAAGCAAGATGATTATTTTGTGGTTGCTTTACCATCAAGGACTCTTTCTTGCAATTATCTCCCAAGACTTGGGGTGACAATGTTGATTGCCTTCAAGGCAAAAGTTGCACAAAGAAATTTGCATGTGGTTAATGACACTGCAGAGAGGGGTGTAAAACTATTTGAAGATTACAATACGATACTCACTAAGAATGAGGAAGAAAGACAATTTTTACTTTATGTCATTGAACAGAACAGAAAGATCATTTCTACTGAAACATCCAAGAAAGTGCTAATGAACTTAGTTTTAGGTTGAGAAAAAAGAACTTTAATTAATATTATTTGAAGTATTGCTTTGTTTATAACATTTTGTGTGTGTTTAAATTCTATATTTGAATAAAAAAAACTTACTTTTGATACATAGTTTACATTTTTTACTTAATATCCTGATTAGTTCTTTTTAAGGATTTTTTTCATAAAATTCAGATATTTCAAAGTCAATGAGCACTCCCTTGTATATAAGATAATAGGCTGAAATTTTGAACACATAATAGGAATGGTAAGTGTAACAAAACAAGGGGGTGGCATGACTTCCACTTGAAAATTTTTTTTTTTTTGCTATTTAAACATGGACCACCCTAATGGCCACCTTTGGAATATCCAGCTATATTTGAAGCTATATTATTAAAAGTAAAGTCTATGATTACCAAGTAATTTAATTTAATTTGATTTTGTGTTATTTTATGTATGCACTTTTAATTTTCATTTTTTAGTTATTACATACATGTATAGTCTTTATTTTATATAAATATACATATTTCAAAACAATTATTTTGCTTATTTATTACAACATTGTGATTTTTTTTTCAAAAATTAAACTATATGCTTTCAATGGTTTTTAAATTTTTATTGTGCCCTTAGTAACAAAAAAGTTGCAGATCCCTGTTGTAAGAAATTATAGCTTTTTGTATGTTTTATTTAATCACAAATTCTTTTTTTGTTTGAGTTTTTAAATATAATTTTTCTTCCTAAAAAATTTTTTGACAAATTTTGGACATACCCATTAATAATTTATAGGCCTATTCAACATTTCTAAGTTGGCACACTACTGTAATCAAATACCTCATACGTTTCCTGAGATGTTCAAGATTTCTATGTTTAGACCTAATGAATGGTTGTATAGCATGCAAGCAATAAAAAAGCTTTTTTTTGTATTATTTGGTAATTTATAAAAAAAAAAGTATGTGCATTGCAATTTGAGCAACTGATTTCATTACAAGACAACCAGAAGTATAGAGTTGCTTGCTCACTGGACAACAAGCAGATTTTCTTAATTTCTAACCCTACTTGAAAAAGTTCATCCATTTCAAAGAATTTAATTAATAGTTTAAAAGTCAAACTCACTATCAGTATCATCAATCTCAATAGCATCTGAATTCGGAATAGATTCTTGCTCAGCAGGTTCACTTTCTTTTCTATACTGCAAAAATGTGAAAGTAATTATTGTAATATTTAAATTTGAAAATTGAAGATATATAAAATTAAAAGAAAGAAAATCCTGAACAGTTTAGTTTAACTGTTTGAATTCGAGAATAAAATTTTTAACAACACAAATTCTTTTAAAATTCTATTTTCCTTCATTTAATCTGATTAGTAAAATAAAAAGTTAATTTAATATATTGGTCATAACACTTCTTTTGAATTTTGACAATATACAGGGTGGGCCAACAAAAATGAAACGGCAGAGTTATCGTGTTTGTCCAAGCAAATCGTTCGGACAGGTCGATTTTATTCTCAAGGGGGACATCTTCAGCAATAAAGTTTTTGCGATTCTGAATACAACAGACAACAAAAAATTTTAAAAACTCATTCATTTTTTTATTAACTAAACAAACATTTATTTCAAATAAAGTAACAAACATAAGAAAAAGTTATCAAGTATTCAATAAATGTTCGAATTGAGCACCACATCTCTGTCGATTCATTTCTTACTGGACGTTCACATCCAGGGTCGTGCCTTTTGTTAGCCACAGAACCCATTAATTGAAACTTTTGAACCAACTCCAGAACATATTTTGCATTACAATATTTGTTTGGATATCGTTGATTAAATAAATTTGCAGTAAGATAAGCATTCTCGCAATTTCTGAAATGAAGAGTTACTATTTCTATCCTTTCAGCAATTGTGTAAACCATAACGATTATGTTGTACAAAATTCATAATAAACAAATAATAATCTTAAATTCTGATTGAATCATTAAATGGTCAAGCTTAATGTAAACACTACAAAAAAGAACATCTGGAAACAGATAACACATTCTCAGCCTTAATTTTATGATCTATTTTTTCCTTGCATATGCAGTCCAGCTTAAAAGGGTTTTTTTTATGTTTGTTAATAGTTTGTGTTACTTTTTTTCTGAAATAAATGTTTGTTTAGTTAATAAAAAAATGAATGAGTTTTTAAAATTTTTTGTTGTCTGTTGTATTCAGAATCGCAAAAACTTTATTGCAGAAGATGTCCCCCTTGAGAATAAAATCGACCTGTCCGAGTGATTTGCTTGGATGAACACGATAACTCTGTCCTTTCGTTTTCGTTGGCCCATCCTGTATTATAAAATATATAAAAAATTCCTATAATATGATGTCATTATAATTAATATTAATGTTTGTATTTTTTAAATGAAAGTACTAGACAAAACAGAAATAAAAGTAGAATGATCATAATTAAATTTTTTCGACTTTGTAAGCATTAAAAGAATTTCTTTTGTGCTCATTGTGGGCTAGGCTAGACCCAAAATTGGAATATCAATCCAGGTCCTATCCTTCATTTATCATGAATAATTGGTCTAGATGTATTTACCTAATTTATCGAATCCAACTCATCTGTAGCCTTAATATGTGAATATGTGGGGTCATAAATGATCCAACACATTCACTTATTTAGGTCAAGTCATTTGTAAAGATTTCTGAGTACAGTATAATGGTCCACTAAAACCAGATGTTTAACCCCTTTAGTTCCTCGCCCAAGTTAACTTGGGCAGGTTACATAGCATTACAGAAAACTTGGTCCTTTCACCCCTAAAATATCTTTTTTAGGTCTCCAAATATTTTCAAAAATTTTTACCCGCGCATAAAAATTTTATTGCGATTTTAATCTACCTTTAATGATGCATGATTAACAATTAATTGTTTTTTAATGGGAGTTTGATATCAAATTTCATTCATCGTTCTAAAGTTCTAGTGCATGGATTTTCCATCGGTAAAGTTATTTAAAGCTACTTTCTGATATCAAAAACGACCTCCAATAGTTTTTTAATTTTTTTAATTAATATATTTTATTATACATACATTTAATTAAGTCGGGGGATCGGACATCACAATAAAAATTTGAATTTTTTAAAAATATAAGGCCAGCTAGTATTCACCCTACTATAAACCCTTCGCCTCCCGAGACTTCTATGAGAATGTTCCGGGCAATCCAACACCAGCTGTTCTCAAGGTCATCCAGCTGTAAACACAATGACTCCTCGGTGTCAGATTTCACGGAAAGGCGAGACAATGGAAAATAAAGTTTGAAGCTTTTTCTTCAAAATTAACACATTTCTTTCGTTTTTTTCAGTTTTAAGTATTTTTTATGTTTAATTACATTAATATTAAAAATTGGTGGGAACTAAAGCGATTAAAATTGCTCTACAATTGGAGGTTGAACCTGTCTTTCTTTACTAGAAGAAAATCTATTCTAATCAAAATGGAACATTTATTACAATACTACTTCTTATTGTTTACTTTGATAAGTGCATAAAGTAACCAAATAGGATTATTTCTTGGGAGTTTTGAAGTAAATTTATAGTTTGATTTAAGGAATTCTGGTAAAATTTTTGTTTGCTTTATCATGTGAAAATTAACATTATGACAATGGCATTTTGCCAGGGCAATGGTAAAATTTATTTTAAGATGAGTTGACTGTATATATAAAAATATTTTATTTAATTGAATGTATTGCTTTAACATGTCCTGTAATCTGCATACATACTAAAGCTTAATAGTAAATTTTTAGAGTCAATAGTTTATGTGACAGATTAAAAATGATCTAAATAAATAAGAACATTTGATATTGCAATCTAATAATATAAGCCATTGATCGCATGTCAGTATATCTGTAATGGTATGCCTAAAACGCCCACTAGAGGTGCCCTAGCAATGATTTTAAATTAACAATAAATTATTATTATTTGTAACAGGAATTTATTATTTATACTACAGAATGACACCGCTGCTGCTAGAACGCCTTTCCCGTGGGGAGGGGTAATCCTTAACCCCCTTCCCCATGGGGAGGGGAAACATTCCCCATTGGTATGAATTTATTATTTATACCACGGAATGACTAGAATGTCCACTAGGGGCAGCCTGAGCTACTAATATAGAATAAATTACATTTAATTAAATAAAGTATAACCTCTGAATAATGGACACTGCCAGGACCAAGAAGTTTGCCCACTATTAAGAAGTATGTACCAGTTCATTCTGGCGGCTATACTGTATTTTAATTAATGAGGTCATCATATAGTGAAGAATATGATGGGTTACTAAAACATCAAATTTGCATTAACAAACAGCAGTGTACAATGCAAAAATTCATTTTCATGATGCACTGTAATGAATTTGCAATGTACAATTTGAAATGAATTTTTACATTATACTGTACACTGCTCTTTCAACCAAAAATATATGTAAAATTGCTTCTAAATAACAAAGTTAAATTTCTATATAACAATTTTTTTTTAATTTGTAAGTACTATTCGATTGATCACTCAAAATTAATTACTCCATCTAGGTTGAGTATTTAGGTTCAATTTCAGGTATCAATCTGTAAACTCTTTGTAAAACCGCAGCGTAGGTGTGAGAAATACTGGTCATTAGCTTTAAAACAATCATGCAATCTGCCTCCATGTGGCTACCAGTTATAAAGAAGAGGGGGATTATCTGTCAATGAGGGCATTTGGACCTAAATGTCTTAGAGTTACAGTATTACAGTATTTATGTAATAAAATAAATAAATTTAATACTGTATTATACAGTATTTCTTAGTAATACTGTAACTTATAGTTAATATGTTTTTATTGAAAAAATTACTGTGTTGTATAAATTTTTGGACAACCTGGAATGCATCAATATTCATTTCATAATACAGTACTGTACTGTATAATAGATTAATTTTGCATTGATTTAGTTTATGCCACTTCCTCTGAGAACACATCTGTCGTAAAATCAGAGTAACCTGTACAATGAATATTGATATCAGTGACATTTCTTATTGTGTACAGTACAGTATTTAACTGAGAAAGCAGTATTACTTGTGCAGGTGGCTGAGATGAGTCATACCTAAATCATTTTACAATATTAAATGCTAAGTTAAGTTCAAATGAACTTTCCTAAATTTGCCTGTCAAAGTTCTCAAAAACATTAGAAAGTGAAATGCAACTTTTCAATTTTATTTTAACCTCAGGTTTGAGGGTGGATGGTTCTATACCAGACATGGGCAAATGCGGCTTTTGCTAAGTGTTTTTTGAGTTACATGCGGCTCTTGCTGAAAGTGTTAATTTCTGCTTTTTATTATTATTATTATTACAATTTTATTTCCACAATTTTGTGAAAATATGTTTATTAAAAATTTCAATATTTGTTTTATATTAAATTTATATTATATAATAAAATTGCGGTACAGAATAAAAAAAGTATAGAATTGCGGCTCCCATGCATTTTGCAAAACCTACATTTCGGCTCCCACTGAACTTTTGCTTGCACACCTGTTCTATACTATAGTATAAAAATGTCAAAGCAAATGTGTTTAAGCATTACTAAAAAAATTTATGTATTATAGAAAGTTGATAAAGGCTCAAAAAAGAATGACATCGCAGCAAAGTTTGGAATTTGTGTGAGCAGTTTATCAAACATAATAAAAAAACAAGTCACGAATCAATTTTAAAATTAGTTGATGATTCAAAACCTACAGAAAAACATGCTAAAACTTATGAATCAATGAAAACATGCTAAACCATGTTTTCGGTGAAGTAGATGAAACAGTCTTAATACTCTTAATAAGTATGAAATATATTATGAAGAGAAAACATTTTTTAATTGTTCTATGCAACAAAAAAATTAAAATTTGTTTCTATGAAAATGTAGTTAAACTAACTTTTAGATATTTTAACACATAAATGTAAACTTACTTACTTAAAATTACATTTACATTAATTTAAATTATGTAAAATAACAAAATTACATTAAAAAATTATGTAAAATAATGAAAAAAATTATGTTAAAATAACACTTTATTTATCAAAAAGTGTAATTTCTGTATAACGAAATTTCCCTATAGTGAATTTTTTTCAGGATTTAGTGACTGTTATATAGAAGTTTGACTGTATTTATTTATTGAATCATCTGCAAAAATTAAATATTCCTATAGAAACATGCTTTAGCTCAGCCATATTCACTCAACCTGCAGGAACCTAACTAATTTTTTCATGGGTCTTCCAATTTGATATTTGCAAGTTTTCCAGAAACCTTTGTGAATACTGAGAGTTACCTGTATAAATTTGTTAGTGATGATAGCATTCTGGTAAAAGTTTTAAATCATCATCTTGATTTATTTCAGGATTTAGGACAACATCTATTAGCATCATCATTTTAAATTTATTTTTAAAGTGGTTTGTATTTGGATCCAATAGCCATAGTAAAACAAACAGAATAAAATGTCTAAATACATTTGTATAAGAGAGCTGCATCATAATGAAGCAAACACTCAAGATTAAAGTTTATTTGTAGCACTGATTACTTATGTCTTATGGATTCATATAGACATATTTATAATGGGATTACCAATAAAAATTATAATGGGATTAAAACTAAAAATAATATTATAATATTATTAATATATTAATATATATTATAATATTTATAATTTAAAATTAAGTAAAGATTCTAATTATGTAAACATTAATTTCAATCCATTTAGGCAATTATGTCCATACTTTCTCTATACAGAATATTACCTAATTCAAATCATTAGTTTAATTATTTTATTCTATTAATATTTAAATGAAAATATACAGATTTCAATTTTTAAATAGGATTTGTTTTTCATCTTTGAATAATCATTAATGATAATTTGAATCAGTAACATGAATAACATATATAATAACTTTTGATTTTAATCAAACAATATTGTTAATTATTTGCATAAACAGTTGTTTATTTTACAATCAATTATTCAAATTAATTATATTGAAAATAAAATCTTTTCACATTTAAAATCACTCATTCTGGTATCTTTATTTAACTTTAAAAAAATAAATTTGTATAATAAATAAAATTCCTTTTATATTTGGTTATTTTAAAAATGTTTGTGAAATTCTGTTATCAACAGAAAAAAATCTCATATTTGTATTATTAAGTATTTTTAAAAATGATTGTAATGTTTAAGTGAAAAACTTATATGAATTTATATTTATATAAATATTAATTTACAGTAGTTTGAAAAATAATTAAATGAAAAATTTATATAGAAAAGTTTTTTAATTGCAACTGATATCACAGGAAATTTTTTTTAACAGTTATAAAAAGTTAATTCAAATTTTACTTGAATTAAATTTTTATAATTGCTTCAGACAATTAAAGTGACCATTGATAGATATCTAGCAGAGTTCAAAAATAATGAGGTAGACCAAAACACAATAATTTAGTATCAAAACATAAACATGAAATGTAGTAGAAAAAATTTCCATGTTTGTCTTCATTTTAACAAAATCTAAAATAATGGAAGTTTTGCAATATTATATGCAAACGCAATTTGTTGAACAATAAAAATGTAATAATAGTATTTCAGTTTAATTTTTTTCTGATTTTAAACAATTCAGGCAATGATTATATTTGATATTTGAAATGCAAAGCATTTCTAATATCAAATATAATTTATGTAAAATTTATACATAAAATTTGCATTTAATTATATTTGTATTTGCATATATAAATAATTTATATATCAAATACAAAATTTTCAACAATGTATCTCAATAAAATATGCTCAAATAAGAAAATGCTGTATCACTTTACATATTATGCTTATTATTTTTTATACAGAAGATTACCCTGTTTCAATTTGTACACTTATTATTCAAAATTACCATATATCTGCACAGATAAGACAATAGTTGAATCATAAAAAAAGGCCTCCAAAATCCAGGGTCGTCATATAGGACAGATACAAAAAAAATTAAATTGAAATATATATAAATTAATATCTTTATAAAAAAAACGTAAAAACCGTAATTATTTACTAGTAGAGAGTAATGTATGTCCACAAAATAGAATAGCCCATACGATGTTTTTGTGAATAGTCAAGGTCATTACCCAAATGCCCAAATCAGTGTGAATGTTTGCAACAATAGCAAGGCAGTGCTGCCAGATGCAAGAAAATAAAATTTGTCCATTCAAAAAATTACGACTAGGACATAACACTGTATAGCGTATACGGAATTATTATCCAGATGATGATCACTGATCTAAACTAAATTCATAGGCCTTTGATAGTTTGGGGTCGTCTTATAGGACAGATATATGCTAAAACTATAAAACTTCAATGAAAATTTATACCTCATCTTATCTGTGCAGATATACGGTATTTACTCTTAAACAATTTTGCCCTCAGTTCATGCTGGCCCAAACTGAAGCTGAAAACATTTTGGAATAAATAATTTCAAATGGTGCAAGTTGATCATAGTGCATCTTAATTAAGCATTTTTTGTTAATTGAATCTATTGGTGCCAAGTTTCACGTATTTTCATGACAAAAAGAAAAAAAAAACAATTTTTATTTATAAAATTAAATTTTTCTTTTCTAATTTATTTTGTAAATTATTAACTTTGAAATCTGATTGATAAAAAATTTATAAATTTATAATTCATGAAAAATTTCCAAGAATATCAATCACAATATAGCAAAAAAATCAAAAAGCAGCACAAAATTTTAAAACAACTTTTAAATGTAAAAAGAATTTTATAATCACCTTAAAAAATAATTAACTAAAGCTTATTTATCAGTTTACATTTATAAATAATTGAACAATAGTTTATTAA
>NW_019384683.1:373329-383153 GCF_000671375.1 Centruroides sculpturatus
CAAAAAAAATGAAATAAAATAAAAATAAATAGATAAGATTGTTGAGGGACATTGTATTGGTTCACACATAATCAGACCATGATGATCAGAACCCTTGTTGTATATCACATACAGTAGTATTGCTTTCAGGATGCAAACTTTTGAGAGTAGTGCAAACTCTGTAGATATTATTCGATAAGGCATAATACTTACCTATAGCACGTAGCCTTATTCTTGAGCGCAATTTCACTGTAGTTCCATTAGTACAGTACATCCAAGGCACTGCGATTAGGACAATGAACGCGACGGGTGGTTGACGCATAGGAAAGCAGAGCACTTCCATCAGGACAACACTGCCGAGAGATGGTTCACAGACATCAGTTAATAATGATCAAAATATGACTGGATGAAGATTGGCACTAGTGATTGCTCCTCATTTCCAATCACACTCCCTGTGAGTTGGAAATGTTATTCTCTAAAGATATAAAGTATATAGTTGGCTAATGCACAAGGTGAATCAATTTGAAAAACACAAATTTTCACAGAAAATGTGGTACATGTCCAGAAGCACGATCATTCAATTGAAATATTATCGTTCAGACACATCATAGACAAGTTAATGAGATTGCGCATGTAGTTTTAGCGTTATATTACTGGTTGTTCATATCAAATATCCCTTTTATGCTCTTTCAACTTTTTGTTAATCAATCTTTTTGTGGCCCCTATGTAATAAAGCTCCTTTTGGTCGGCGCCTTTTATTGTGTAACTGTTTTCTGTATACCCCTGGAACCAGTTTTTTGTCTACGGGTGCTTTGTCATTTCTTAGCATTTGAAAAATCATTGGGTTTATTACTTTAACTTATTTTATTTGGTTTCATATTAGTTTACTTTTAATTAATTTTTTTATGTTTTAATTTTTAAACATGTAAAATTTGTCTGAATTTCTGTTAAAGATTTAAATAGCCTTCAATGTTCTGGTTTTATTTCAAACTTGTATTATCTGAAGATGGGATGAGTCTGAAAAAATGTTTTATCCTAAAATAAAACCCAACTTTAATTGTTTTAGTGTTTGTGAACTTGGCTCTATAAGAAATAAATGTAAATAAGCAAGAAAAGTACTGATTATTCCTTAACAATTTGAAGAAGTTGCAGTTATTGATGTAGAACAAGGAATGACTAATGCACAAGGTTCCAGTAGTGCTTAGGCAATATCCAGGCAACTGAATATGCCATGTACAGCTGCATGGAAAATCTTGCATCAAATGCTGAAGTTTATAAATCCTGTATAAAATTTTTCACACAAATTACTTCATGGTGATACAGAAACTGGAATGCAGTTTGCTCTGCAATTAGCTCAAATGAAATGGATGATTACTTCACAGGATGGCCTTTGAAGATCATGTGGAGTGACAAAGCACATTTTTATATGAATGATAGATATAACACAACCTAATTATTGCATTTGAGTTGCAAATAATCCTCATGTTTCAGCAGACATCTTTACACTCACTGAAAGTTGGTTTATAATGTGGTTTCACTACATCGTTTAGCATGTTTCTACTTTTTGAAGAAAATTGCACAACAGGAACAGTGACTTGTTCTGTTACTGCTATTAGGTATCAAGACATGCTGCTCAACTTTGTTTTTTCACAACTTCAGTAGCAAAGATGTCTCCATTCTATCATATTCATTCAGGATGTAGCACCACCTCACATTGGACTACTGGTACAGTGAGTTTTACAACACTTCACAGAAAACAGAATACTGTAAGGTCTCTTTTTATGTGGATTATTTTTATGCGATTTTGAAGTTGTGCGGTTTGTATTTCATCCAAAAATTTCTTGGACAAACATACATATAGGCTTGTTTAGGAAGCCCGTGTATAGACAGTCTCCAAAAATCGTGGAACGCTCAAAGCTCACTCCATTTGTTCCACTGATATATAACGTTTATGGATGTAAAGGACAGCTAGATCTACCTTAATCGCTTTAGTTCCTAGCAATTTTTGATATAANCGATGAAAATTCAACGCAAAGCGACACGCAACGGAGAAAAATTTCGACATCGGATACATTAAACTATTTTTTCGTATGTAAATCAGTTATCCGAAATATCAGTTATCCGGACAACCCCAGTCCCCAATTGATTCGGAAAATCGACGCTCTACTGTATTTTTTATGTTTAATTACATTAATATCAAAAATTGCTGGGAACTTAAGGTGTTAATGATTCAGAATGTGCTAATAATCATTAAAAATAACAATTTAACTAATATAAAATAAGTACATTTATAATCATTGCTAAGTGACTTGTATTTCATTAATGTTTTCATAAATAATAAGAAACTATTTTCTGCGAATGAATGAGATGCAACACGGTTTTTAATTGATGGATGTAGTACCATTAAACAAAGGGGTGTGTGTCTTAATTTGTTTACAGTAGGTGCCAACTTACGATAGACTATAATGACAGCATGAAGTACACATGGTTCACAGAAATTATTGCAAAAACACAAAGAATCCTTCGTTCGTGCATATAGGACGACCCAGGTTTTTGAAGCAATGAAAAATGAATAAATACCTCGTCTTATATGAGAGTAAATACAGTATTTATCTTTTCAGCTGTAAAAACCTCATTAATTGAATTCTAAATACCAAACAGATTGGACAGGATTCTTTATATGAAACATAAAAATTGGGATAAAACATAAACATTGATTAATTATTAATTCATCAAAAATGACATGGGTAGAAGTAATGAAAAAGAAAAATGAAACTGTTGTTATGAATAGAAGGGTAGATGAGGTTGGTTTAGGCGGTCAGTTTGAATATCGAGTTATGAAGGCGACTTGCTAGTCACTTCAGAGTGAGAAATGTATTCAGTATTCTTACATTTATAAATCCATTTATGATCTAGGTGAGTAATAATAACTAATACAGTGATTTGTCTACTTTATAATTATCAAGTAGGTATAATTTTTCAAACATTTGACTTTTTTCAATAAATGATTTATTAAAAATTACATCTAAGACCCCACAAGTTAAGATCATAAATAATGTCATTAATGTGAGAGTACCAAATAACTTCCCCCACTTTAAAGTGGCTGACAAATCATCTTTGTAACATGACCTTTAAACTTTTACTACATAAACACTGTTGTTGTAACCTTTTTAAACTGCTTTTCATTACTACTGTACTACAGTTTTTATTGAATGAATGAATAACTGAAAAAATTTATGGCTTTTTGGTATTATAAGCTTAATTTCAACAATAACATCAAGGAAATCATCAAGGAATAAAAGTAAGCTAAACAAGCTATTATTTATTGTGACAGCATCACAATACTGGGCTGCAATTTTTAATCATATTTTTTAAATTTATTTAATTTGAAATATAAGCTCTCCACCTCAAATTAGTAGTGTCTTACCCCTGTACATCATACTTTTCCTGTTAGCAATAGAGTTGTGTCGATCATCTACCTAACTCCTTTCAGGGGAAATTTTTGAACTGAAATAACATGACCCAGTTTGCATCAGAAATTTATATACAATTAATTGGGGCCTCCTCCCCTAATCTTTCCACATCTGGTCTTGGCTTTCATCTATGTAACTCAAGAAAGGACAGACAGATAATGGACAATAGTGGGAATTTATAGGTCTACAATTTTTTCAAAATGCAGCCCAGTAACATTAATATATATGACAGTAAGTGATGACTGACAACTTAACCAGATTGGTCTTTTCTAACAGATAAAGAGTATTGTTTAGCTTTTTACAACCTGCCCTCCTTCCCTATTCCTATTTTCTACCTGTCTTTATTCAACACCTATAGTCAAAATTTGTCATCTAAAAAAGTATTTGAACAAATTCTCTGTTTTCATAAGGTTGTTTATGGACAACAGAATATGCTATTTAGAGGTAATTATAATAGACATCCTATTTGAGGTGTCTTGGGTTAGTAAAAATGTCTATTAAATAGAGGTGTTTACTATTCAGGTGTGTTCATTAATGAAGGTTTCTCCGTATTAATAAAAATAACAATTTTTTGATTAAATTTTTAAATTTCAATTAAAAAATATCTTTTTGTTTAAGTGAAAATATGGTATTGAAATATTATATTTCAGTATGCAATATAATTTAACAATTGACAGCCACAGGGTCAAACCAAATAATGTAAGTCTGCCGACTTTTAGGGGCAATTAGTTAATTGGTAGTCAGGAAAAGTCTAGGGACTGATCATATGTGGGTGGTGATGCTGGAGGCAAAGATGACATGTCCTTACAACAAAACCATTTTATTACAATAAACTAATGCTTACATGAATGTTGACAGGTAGTGCACGTAGAAAGTTAGGTCAACAATTCCACACAGTCCAAAATAACAGAATTCACTTGTCAGTTCACTGTTTGGATGTCTCGTGATGACCAGTGATGGTGCTTGTTAGTTCGAGATGTCAATGTTCTGATATGGGAATGTCAACGACACAGATTAGTTGCAATTACAATTACATTAGGCAAAAATTGGCGCTTTGGCCTTGAGATTCAGGTTTTTTATAGGATTTTTCCCTCGAATCTCACCTTTTGATTGGTCCCGTATCCCCTTCCTCGCTTCCCGATTGGTCTCCCTTTCGTTTCTAGGTGAAAACCAAGACACAAGAATTGGGTCACAAGAAAGATTCGATTGGAGGCATCTATACGACACCTTTTTGTCGACTATGATTGGAGATTGTTGATGGAACTATAAATCTGGCACTCATAATTTAGTCCATTGTTTCTGTTTTCTGTCATTTTGGAACTTTAACAATCGTATGTGATGTTTTTCTATTCATCAAATCTGTCCCCTTTTTTGACTTTTTAACCGAGATCGATTGTTTACAAGTGCTTGTGTCAGAGTTCCATCTTCCCCTGTGAACATTCCACCCAATCCATTCATCTTCCTATCGTGTTTGTTTTAACAACTGCAGGGTTGCAGGGTTTTTTCTCTCTCCCCTACATAACCTTTATTTTGTTTTTGTCTCAGGAAATTTTTATATATTCAATGCAATATTTTCATGATTTCGGACCTTGTTTAGAACCTCACAATAATTTTGGCACCCAAGACAAGCCTAACAGTGCCAATATATTTATACTTTTATAAACAATATGACACCTTTTCCATATTTCTTCCAATTTGGCACCCGAAACAGTTGTCTCTCTTCCTCATCTATTGGCACGGCCCCAGACAGCCAGATTGCTAAGAATGCAATGACATAAAACTGTCACTCTAAAGGATCTGAGTTCAAATCCTACAACAATCCTCAAAAATCTTCACAAACAACACAGCCTAAATAAGCAAATATGTTGAATCATTTATGACCCAACATTAAGACTACGGACGATTTGGATTAGATAAATTAGGTAAATACATCCAGACTAATTATGGTATGTGAAAGATATGACCGGGATTGATACATCGTTCACCACTCAGATACTACAATTTTGGGCCTGGCCCAGCCCACAATAGATTGAAAAAGGTTCTCTTAATGCTTACAAAGTCAAAAAAATTAAATAATAATAATTGACAATATTGGAAATTAAACAGGTAATTATCTACCTTTTTTAGAATTTTATAACGGCTTGTTCGTTTAACTTGTTTGTCATATATTTCTCCTAAACGATCAATTCTTCTCTCGAGATCAGATAAATGATCTAGGAAAGAGGAAAGTGTAAAATAATATATTTACATTTAAATAAATTGCATTAAAGAAATAAGACTCACCTTTCATCTTTTTAGAACGAACAATTTTCAATCTAGTTTTGCATCTAAGATCTCTCCACTTTGACATGATCTCTTGATTATTTCTCTGCACGTTACTCACCATATTTACTCTTCTCGTGATTTCCTTCCACGCTTGTAAATCGCTAAAGGGAAATTTATCGTCTTGTACGTCTCTATTTTTTTCCAAACATTCTACTAAAGTTTCGATTTCGGCGGGAGAAAAATTCGGTCTTCTTTTAGTCCTATGTTTAATCCAATTCAGCGCCATTTTGTTGTCTTTGTAAACAGAATATCGAGTACTCGATTCTAATTGGCTAAGATTATTGCCAAATTCCGTCTATCGATTTTACCCTCTTTTTTTTACTTTCTTATAAATTAAATTGTCGTTTATTATTTACGAGTAATAAATTTTCTAGGATAATTTTTTGTATAAAAAAATAATAATTATTTAAAGTTATAAATTTTCTTTCTGAACTAAGATTTTTTAAAAAATATTCTCTTATTTGAAGATTTTAATTTGGCGGAAGTTGGGCTATAGTCGTTCGTTGCAATTCGACTGACGGTGACTGCTTTAGGTCACCGAAGTTCGGCTGTTTCTGAAATTTTGTGTTAATTTTCTTCGAGAATGACTTTAACTGCGAATTTATTAAAACGTTCGGTAAACATTGCTAAGGTATGTTTTAAAATTGATCAAATCATTATCAATATTATCTTTAAAGATCAATGATTAACTTGAAGATTTACTATGCAAATCATTTAAATGACCATATTTAATCATGGAATTATATACAAAACTTTATTAAAACAATTATGTTGATCTGAATGTTTAATATAACTCAATATAAAAGAAACTTGTATTATAATTTTTCTTCAATAAATGACTGAATATAAAATTTATTGCTTTTATGAAAAATATATGATAAAAGCAATTAAGCTGATACTTTATTATGTAATTAATGGATTTAAATTCACAAAAGTAACTTGGTAAATAAAATGAACAGCATAAAGTATTTAAAGAGTGCTTTCCTGTTTATTCAGAATTCTTCGATTCACGGAAATCAAATCAATTTTTATAATGTTGTTGACACTGTAAACAACAACATTGTAAATTTTTTTTGGTGTTTTAGTTTATGTATGTCTAGTTGTTAGGGTTGTTTCCTTCAGTCTCTTGGGTGGTCAACTTTCAGAGGTCTTACTGTAGTTCTTTAAAGTGATGGTAAAGAAAGCTGAATACTCTTGTGTCAAATTTAAGCATATTGATGCCTTAGTCTATAAATCACTCTCCTTTCTTCTACAACTTTATTCACCAAAAATAAAAATAAGAATTTAGTATTTATACATCCTGCCGTACCATATTTAGGATCAGTCACATTAAGAATTTTCAGTTTCAAAAAATATTGAATAATTGTTCCTATTAAACTGTAGTTGTCTCCAAGTAGAATTATCGTCTAATAATGGGGATAAATTTTCTGTGCTAGAAAAATTGGGTATCTATATTTTCCCTATGCAAGATTAGAATTCTGATCAAAAAATTTTCTATATAGGGATCACAACCAGAAAGTTAGAAAATCATTTTGAACAACACCATGCATTTGGCATATTTTACAGAAATATGTAAATCTCAGATAATTTGAAACTGCAATATTTCATCCCCTGAATTTCAAACTGACAAGGATTTCCTGTAATATGATTAGCAAACATTGAGAAGTATGTTAAATTGTTTGAATATTTTTATAGAATATTTGAAATTAGTATTATTGCTATTCTATAGTTAAGAAGTATTAAAATATTATTATTGTATGTCTCAGTTAGATTAAAGATTATTAATGTAACAATTCCCTTTTAGATACTTTAGAGATAAATGTTTACATAGTGTTATTTTTAATGCTTTTGACACACTAAAAGGTGAAATATATAAATAAAGCAAAATATTTTAACAATGGATAACAATTTGAAGAAACACAAGTGGTTTTAATCCAGTTAAGAAACCATCTTAAAGTGTAGTCTTTACATACTAAGTTAACTATATTGGCAAATTTGACTTGATGTTAGACTGTTGTTGATGTTGTTCTGTTTGTAAACAGACATCACTTCAGAAAGTGTCTGTTTCAATACATTAGATATCTTCTTAAGAAGATATCTAATGTATTGAAACAGACACTTTCTTTTAATGTATTGTAATTCTTCTTAAGAATAATCTAATGTATTGACACTAGGTATCTTCTGAAGAAGTGATGTCTATAAACAGACATCACTTCTTCAGAAGATATCTAGTGATGTCTGTAAACAGACATCACTTCTGTTTAAGAAGTGTTTACAGACATCACTTCTTAAATTCATAGCCATACAATTGTATCTACACAACCAATCAGGATTTTTTGGGGTAAAAAGTAGCTGTGTTTATTTATATGCATTGATTCATCTGCTGGTCAAAGAATAAAATAAGAACTATCAAGACTATAGAAGTTTCTTTTGGTTTTCCATATCAGCTTATCTGAAACATATATAAAAATGTGCAACATAGACTCCTGACTTTACCAAAATCAGCAGATGAACCTGAAGAAAAGATGGGATTACAAATGTCAAAGTAATGGGCTTGTACTCTACAAACTTACACAAAACTATTTTAAAGGACATAACATTAGGATTACTACAATTTGTCCACCAACTCTATGTGTCCTTATCAGAAACAAAAAAGATCCATAACCAAAAGAACTAAAAGATGGTATGTACAAGATTCTAGTGATGATAAATATAGAGCATAAATGTATGTTACACAGGTAGTATTTACTGTATTCTAAAAGCCAGGCTAACTGGACACGGAAAAAATAAATTTCCATAGCTCTTGCTAGGGAACACATGCTCAAACATATGTTATATTTAACTGGAAGGATGCTAATGTAGTCATGCCTCCTCAATATCTAATGTATTGACACTAGATATCTTCTCATTTAAACTGTTGAAGAACTGATGATTGCAATCGACTCCTAAACAATCCAGCAATGAGTTGCATAACTTTCCTGGCAATTAAAATTTTATTTAAAAAATAACTTTTATATTGGAAGTGGAATTTGCGGTAAAAGAAAGATTAAATCAGAAATAATTTATTACAACTAAACCCTTTCATTACCGTTTGCCACGCCCCTCTGTTTACGTGTAGTTTCTAAAAGGGCCAAGGGAAGTATTGGTCAGACAAGGTCAGACAGGTTATATTATTTGAAAAATTCATCAAAAATCAATTTATCGTTATATTCATATGACAAAAATTATGTTACATTTATTAATATCTGTAGTTATGAATTCGATATTTTTAAATACATTTAAATATAAACTTCAATAGAAAAAAATTATAATATATCGGACCTGACATCAAACTGTGAAGATTTGCAACATTTTTTAAAATTTACATTGTCCAGTTAAGTGTTCTTGGCACTAAGCCAAAACGACTTGAAATATTGTTCTGTACAATTCTATATAACATTTATAAATGTACGATTTTTAGTTTTAAAATTATCACAAATTATATATATCCTTCGTTTGGAATTAAACCTTTATTTTGCTATCAACGAATATTAGGAACTAATATTCTTTATTAATTTTATTTCGAACAAAAATATAAATTTTTGTGATAAATATATAAACCAGTAGTAATATATTTACGATGTGCTAATATTTTAGATTAAATTAAAAAATTAAAAATAAAAAAATATATAAAATATTATGATTGAAGATCACAATTTAAATATTTATCATACATTGACTTATTATAACTAAATAAACTTATTATAGCATGAATGAACGTATTTTAGTAATATTATTACGTAAATATGCTATAAAATAAATGAGAGAATATATAAATTAAGAAAATAAATCGCTAAATAAAAATTTCTGAGTCAACAAAACACCACCTGGACAAAAATATGTGAAACAGATGGTAGACAACACACTACAGTCAAGTGGTGGCATCTGTTGCCAAAAATTTTCATTAAAATCGATTTTTCGCAAGGTAACAACAAATCGGTACTCTAGTACATTGTTATAACAATGGGGGGGTGCGACAGATCGTTACCCTGGTTTTAGGAAAGTTAA